>NW_020175386.1:254477-295337 GCF_003031525.2 Neophocaena asiaeorientalis asiaeorientalis | reverse complement strand
CCCGGCTAGTCGTGGTGCACTAACCCCTTCAGGCTATGTTCAAGCCGCCAACCCCAGTCCTCTCCCTGAGCTCCGTCCAAAACCAAAACCCGAGCCTCAGCTCGCAGCCCCGCCCGCCCCGGCGGGGGAGCAGACAAGCCTCTCGGGGTGGTGAGTGCCAGTCAGCCCCGATCCTCCGTGCGGGAATCTCTCCGCTTTGCCCTCCGCACCCTTGTTGCTGTGCTCTCCTCCGCGGCTCCGAACTTCCCCACTGCCGTATCCCGTCTCCACCAGTGAAGGGGCTTTTAGTGTGTGGGAACTTTTCCTCCTTCACGGCTCCCTCCCACTGGTGCAGTTCCCATCCCTATTCTTTAGTCTCTGTTTTTTCTTTTGCCCTACCCAGGTACGTGGGGAGTTTCTTGCCTTTTGGGAGGTGTGAGGTCTTCTGCCAGCGTTCAGTAGGTGTTCTGTAGGAGTTGTTCCACGTGTAGATGTATTTCTGGTGTATTTGTTCGGAGGAAGGTGATCTCCGCGTCTTACTCCTCTGCCTTCTTGAAGGTCTCCTCGAATCTTACTTTTAAAAAGTAGGAAAATTTCCTTGCTTTAAAACCACGAACCTTCTGAACTTATATAGGATTTCACACGTTTACTCCTTGTCACCAGGGTGTATGAAGCAGCCGTGACATCCTAGCTCCAAATGCATTTTCATTCCTTCTTTTATTTTACAGTTAACCTTTGCTTCAGTGCACTCACAACAAAATTGTATGTTCTGTAGTAGGGTTTTAACAGTTTCCTATTAGACGTTTTTAGTACTTCATTTATTGTTGATTTATTCATCCCTCTTGTCTATAGATACGGTGTCACGACAGTATGGTTTCCCAGTTCTGGATTCAAATGCCAAAGTTTAGCACACACTTCTTGGCAACTCACCAGCCTAGATTTGGCCATGCCAGTGTTAGTGCCTGGTGGCATCTGGCTTCCTGTTCTTCATTAAATGGGAGAAGACCAACGAGAAGAGTAATATTATGGCTTCTTGACTGAAATGGTTTCAGAAAGAAAAATCTCTAATTCAGGTAGACCTCAGGCCTCAACTTCCCATGGGAACAGCATTGCTTTGATATTTATTTTTGATACTCTTACAGTCTTCCAGTAAATGCTAATGCCTTATTCAAAGTTATGCAGTTTCTAGGGAAAAAAAGCATTGTATTACTTAAGATACTTAAAGATCTTCAAAACATTCTAAAAATACATTATTTGAAACACCATTGTTTTAAAAGTATAATTTTCACGGCTCTTTCCTTAATGTTCAGGACAGTGTCAAACAGATAAATGGTGCTGTGATATATATATTTTTTAACATTGAGTATTGAACATAATGGAAGAATTATTCCAGGATATCCTGTTTCCCCAAACAGTTCCATTGGTCTTACTTTCTCATTACACAATAGCATTTACAAGGAATTAGATCCTAAAGTCTAAATAAAAGCACAAGTAATTCTTTCTTTCAATACTAATATTCATGGCAGTTATAATAGAACCTTCTTGGTTTGTGTTAGATTTTCCCTATTTTCTCAGTTTAATAATTAAGGTAGCATACTTATTTGTACAGGGCGCTAGAAGAGAAGGTCTCAGGAATGATTTATACTTGCATCAGACTATTAATATTGTTGTAACCACACTCAATGTTTCCCCCCTTTCCTCATTAATTGGGTAATTATCTCATGAAATCCTTCCCATATTAGAAATTATATGAAAAATAGTGCAAAAGGGGAAGTCAGAGGCACACAGTGGGGTGTTCAGCCATCTCCTCACATTTCCCAAGGGCAGCTCACAGAGATTTTAAGGGCCTTGTTCTCTCCTTTCAGAATGTCACCTTGGAAGCAGGCTCACGTCTTTGTATCCTTTGTACGGAGAGGATGCTCCACTAGTATTTATTCAATGGATGACTGAATAGTGATTGAATTATTTTCCTGTTATGTCAAGGTGGTTCTGAGTCAGCAGAGTTGTTCGTCTCCGAGATTTTTCCTCACCACAAGCTCTTTCAGGTGTGTACCTGATTCCTGTCCGTAATGTGGATGAAGTAGCCGTTCAGAAGGTTAATTATTCTGATGGAACTACTGCCCGGCTGGCCACTGGTTAGTTGCTTTGAAACCTAGTCCTGACTGAAGCTAAGGAAAGAGAAGAAGTTGAAAGACTTCTGAAAGGGCAACCCCATTCATCATTTGCATTTTCCTACGGTTTTGAAATCCAGCACAGATAAATTGTGGCCACATGAAATGACATTCATGCCACTGCTGCCGCGTCACATGTTTAGACTTAACCACAATCTGCAAGTCACTATTTCCAATAAGCCCACTGATAAGCCCTGGGGTGTAAAGCGATTCTGTACCTAGTGCTCATTTCTGTGCTGCAGGAACGGTGACTCAATGTAGATACTGCCCTCTGGGTTCAGCATTCCGTATAATTGACTCCCTGACTGGTTTGTGTGTTGATTAAATCAAACTTTTCAAAGAAAGCCTTATCTTTAAAGGAGGATAGATTTTCCTTCAAGGTTGGAAGTTCGGAAGTTCTTAACAGTTAGCTCTCCCGGGTGTATACATTCGGAGAGGAAAACCATAATAATTTGACACAATAAACATAATTTCTTAAAGCAGAAAGAATAGATTAGCTTTTTCCGGTTTATTTTTTATAAGAAGTACATAATTCAGGAAATGAACAATAAAGAGTAATTGGGTCTTTTTCAAAATTTAGTTAATACTCAAGGCCTTTTTAGGGGGAAATGATTTCCCTTCTCTGTGGAGAAAGATGGGAGGCACCTAGGTTTGTCTTGTCACCCTGCCATGACTACTTCTGGGATTCTGCTTTTATTTCGTTATAATTCTCAAACCCTTACCCCTTGGCCAACCCAAATCCTGCTAGCCCTTCAAAGTGCCCTCAAGGACCATTTTCTCAGCAGATGGTCCCTGAACATTCCCAGCTACAGTGACCTCTTATCCACCCCAAACTTAACAGAACTTTCCAATTAGACAATCAACAATCGGTATGTGGCATGTCTTCCCTTCCCAGGGAAGAAAAGAAGAGGGACAGAGACCAGGATATTTCTGCTTGGTTGCTCTCCTAAAATAGTGTTGGTTGCACAAGAGGTGGTGAATAAAAGAATTTCCAACCTAACCAAGTAGCCTGTAGTTGGCAAAGGCAAGAACTGTCTTTTCCCACAGTTTTGAGGTTAAATATAACTTCCTGCTCTGTGGTATCGCTTTCCAGGTGGCATGGATTGCAGGAAGGAAAAACTGCCACAGTTGAATTACAGAGGGCTTTATGCTTGCTCAGGGAACCTGGGGATTCAAAAGGAAATAGAAGCTATATTGGATATAAGAGGAGACGTTCCAACAGTGGCAGTATAAGCAAAGGGCACTTGTTAATCCTGTACAATTAACACTGGCGTGGGGAAAGTATGGTTTGCAGGACTATAGTGTAATCACAACATATCCCAGGAAATCGTGTAGGATTTAATGGCAGGTGTGAAATTAACCAATGCTATTTTCATAAATGCTATAGTTAACCCAGATTTCCAGGAAGAAATCTTTAAGATACTGTGTAGTCCTTATGCATTTGCTTGGGAAACGGTGGGTGTGCCCCCAGACAGGTTGTGTCCATGAGTTTTTGACCTGCTCCTAATTCTAAGTAAAATGGTAAATATCAGAACCATGTTTGTTTATCCACCCTTTGTTTTCTGTGTATTGCAGGTATTTGTTAATGTTTAATTTTGCTTCCACTAACAACATTCTCTGTATTTAGCTTTGTTGTATTTGCCACTTAAGAATGCAGAATTTATTATTATGTGCTTAAAGCAATCATTTAACACTGACATTTTAAGTATGACAATAATCCAAGTAATTGTCACCCATTCAGTTAACAAAATATCTTTACTTCCTGAGACAACTAATTATAATGCAGTGTTACCATCTTTACATTGTAGACATGTTTGTTTTTGTGTTTATTTTGGTTTAGGCTGTCTTCAAGGACATTCCTAGTCTCAAACTTGGCAATCTGCCCTTATTCTTTCTCTGCCACTTACGGAAAATAAATGAAAACATTACAGCAACAATCTTAAAGGAAAACAAGAGGATTTTCATTTTTCACAAGCTTTGCTCATGACTTTAGGGTTTTCGATTATAAGTTGTTTCTAGAAAACCTGATCAGTTGCTATATAAATGGGGATTAATTTCCAAATGTAGTCAAAGATTCTAGAAGATGAGATCAAATATCTCAGGTACCATCCTTCCACGTGGCTCTTCACCATTGTAGGAGGATAAAATGTACTGTGGTTTTGGCTTCATGAGACTTGGGTGCACATTCCTAGCATGGCTTTTACCCCACAAGGAGTTCTGCTATGATTTGCCTTACACAGGAATTTTGCACTGTCTCCACCTTGTGAAAATCCCTTAAATTGAGGAATCTATAATTTCCTAATTTAGTATTGGATGTTTCCATTCAGAGCTAATTTAGAGGGCAGTTAAGTGTTTCATTCACTTTTATCACATCATACCATATCCTTCTTTTCATTTAATACACTGTATTCTTTTAAGAGGTGATTCTCTTTTTTTTTTTAATTTTTAAAAATTTTATTTATTTTGGCTGTGTTGGGTCTTCGTTGCTGCACACAGGCTTTCTTTAATTGAGGTGAGTGGGGGCTACTCTTCCTTGCAGTGCATGGGCTCCTCATTGCAGTGGCTTCTCTTGTTGCGGAGCACAGGCTCTAGACACTCGGGCTGTAGTAGTTGTGGCTCACAGGCTTAGTTGCTCTGCGGCATGCGGGATTTTCCCGGATCAGGGCTCAAACCCGCGTCCCCTGCATTGGCAGGCAGATTCTTAACTACTGTGCCACCAGGGAAGTCCCTAATAAACTGTACCCTTAAATTACCTATTGAGTGTTTTGTTTTGTGTTTACCAAGTTAGGCCTAATAATTAATGTTTTGAGGAATAGTACAGGAAACATAACATTTTACATAATAACATATTTTTACCACTTTTCTAAACTTACTGTGTATGTGTGCATGTCTTCAGTTGGCCTCCAGGGAGATGCCATCCCAGTGCTGTGAATTGCTTCCGAACACACACACACACACGTTTGACTGGGAAACGTTTTGTTAGGAAATCTCATGGCAACCTCTCTAAATGATACTTGCTATTCATGATACTGGTGGAGCCTGTGTTCCACAACAAGAGAAGCCACCGCAATGAGAAGCCTTGGGGATGACTGGCCTTGGGGATGACTGGACCTAGGGACTCCCTCACTCCATCCGACATAGAACCATAGCTGCTTTCATCTCACTCTGGTCTCATCACATGCCACCTCCACAGAGTGGCCTTCATGTTCTCCCAGCTGTCACGCTCTATCTGATTATCCTGATTTCTCCTTTTCATAACTATCCTTGGCCACAGGAAATATCCTCATTCAGATGTCCCTCCCATAGGGCAACTGGCAGTCAATGAATTGAGGTGGAAGCGCAAAGCCCTTGTCCCCTTGCCTTATCTTGGGACAACTCTCAAGGGCCACTGCAACTCCAGATCACCAGCCAAGGACTCAGTTACAACCTCCTTAAGGATCAGGATTTCCTTCTTCTCAATCCTACTTCCTTTACTTCAGTACAGGTGTCTGTGGATCTCATGATCTCTTCTTGGTGGATCCCCTGCCTGCAGCATTGCCTCAGCATGCTTAGTTGGAGAGAAATAAACATTTCTGTGATTTATGTTTACCTTGCTTATTCTAATCAGCATTATGTTCTCAGGTGTCCCCTTGGAAAAACTGTACTTCAATAAGTGCAAAGATTCAGAAACTATCATTTTTATAGGTCAGAGCTCCAACTGACAAAAAGTACATTCCTTGAAATATGAGTGTATATATATGCAGCATTAAATCAGCAACACATTTTGCAAATTGTGATCATATTTTTATTTCAGGTTGCTATCCCGGAATTTTTACACCAGATGTGCCTTTTTTATAATGCTTCTGTAATATGTTTGAAAAAACTCTTTTTTAAAAAAATATGCATGCAAAGCATTTATCAAAATACCATTGAAATATAACTTTGAAGATGCTAAACTATCTACAGAAATGGAGCCCTTATTTAAATGATTTATAGGATATTTATTATTATTATTTTAACTTAAGATAGTAAAAACGCCCTTAAGATTCTCCATAAATAGTAAGTTCACAGCAAATAGGTCAGGTTCTCATTCCTTTCTTTCCTAACTTGGTCGTAATTTCTGACATTCTGGTTCAGTCTACCAGGTGCGTGATCTATGATTCCTTTGGAAATATGGCTTAAAGTTTAGATTTATTTGCCCTGGGGAAACAGTTAGACGAAGTAGGCATCATGGAAGATCAATTTCCAGACATGTCCAACAGTATTTGGCCACTTGTAGATGTTTGAATATGTGCACACACACTTATATATTGATACAGAGACTCAAAAATTGCTCTTGAAGAATTTAATTAGCTCTTTAATTTCTAAATTTCCTCAGAGCTCTCAACACAAATTACTTTTTATAATAGGTGGCTAAATAAAACAACTCAGAATTAAATTGGAAAGAAAAAGTGTTAATATGTTATATTATGTATTTTGTTATGCTAGATTATGAGAATATATGTCCATCTATTTTAAGTCATTACTTAGAAGTTTAAAAAAATATATATGGATTAATGAGTCCTAAAACTTCTCTCCACGTAACTGGAAGAATTTAAATTTGCTTGAGCAGCTAGGACACTTCTCTGAACGCAATGAAGGAGAAGAGAGTGAAATTTAGATTATTTTCGTTATTATTTATTTAGAAAATACTGTTATTATTATTGATGAGAAAATGCATAAATTTTTGGCTAATGTTAATTTGACACTTATTATGAGACAAATATTACATTCTCCCTTTTGATTGCTCTATGAACCTTTGAACCTTTGAAATAGGTATAACAAGTAGGTATCTTATAGGTAGTATCTTATTTTAAAGAGATTAAGTACTTTTCTCAGATTCACCCAGTTATGCTGTGATAGAGTTGATACTCAAACCCAGTTCCATCTCATTTTAAAAATTTGTACTTTTGAAACTACGCTATGCATTTTCTTTTCTATCTGTATCAAATGTCTATGTTATGTATATACTGCTAAATCAAGCTCAATCTATATGCTATCAATTCAATTGAACAGAATCTTCATTTTTTTTTTTCCTTTTAAATTTATTTATTTATTTTATTTTTGGCTGCGTTGGGTCTTCGTTGCTGCGTGCAGGCTTTCTCTAGTTGTGGTGAGCAGGGGCTACTCTTCCTTGTGATGCATGGGCTTCTTATTGCGGCAGCTTCTCTTGTTGCGGAGCACAGGCTCTAGGCGTGTGGGCTTCAGTAGTTGTGGTTCGTGGGCTCTAGAGCGCAGGTTCAGTAGTTGTGGCGCACGGGCTTAGTTGCTCCACGGCATGTGGGATCTTCCTGGACCAGGGCTCGAACCATTGGCAGGCGGCTTCTTAACCACTGCACCACCAGGGAAGCCAAACAGAATCTTCTTGAACAATATACTGTAAGACCTACCCATTGCTTCAGACATGAGACAAAATGACAAGGATGATGCACTTAGACTTCTTGTCAACACTTGATCATTATTTTTGCCTAATTTGTCTTCATTTTAGCTTGATTTATCTCTGAATTAGACTGTTATGTTGTGGTGAGACGATGTTGTAACTCACAATGTATTTGCCGTGTGCCCACGTTTTGCTAAAAATGACAAAATTAAACTCAAGCTCACAAAAAAATCTGAGAGTGTTATATAGTGCTCTTACACATAATAGTTCATCAACCTCTTGCTTAAACTCTTCTATATGCTACGAGTATATTTTCTCTCTCCCTCTCCTATTTTCAACATATCTGGTGTTGTCAATAATTTGCATTGCATTTACATTTCTAGACTTTTTACTGCAAAAAACCTATTCATCTAGTACTCACTAGCCAAACTGTGGTTTTAGGAAAGAAGCAAATAAGAGAATCCAAAGCTGTATCTTTCACTTTTTGATTTAAATGTCTGAGCCACCTGTAGATGCCACTGGAAGGATCACAGTGTGATTCCTTCCATTAGGATATGTTTTTCCATTGCCTGCAATAATGGAATCAAAATTAGAAGCCAATTTTGTGATTCAAAATGACTTTCTTTGTCTTTAGCAACTTCCCAGTTTTGTATCATAAAGCAATTTTCCTTTAAAAGTGGCAAGAACCTTCCTAGGATCCTGATATGTTCTCTTGTTTAATCTTCATAACTCGAAGAGGCAGACATTATGATCTCCTGTTTTTAGAGGAAACATCTGAGGCCCAGAGATTAGATACTTTACAAAATATCACAAAAGTAGTAAATAGAAGACTGAGGATTCAAGATGGGCTCTCTTCTCTCAACCTGTATGCCGCTCTGCCTCTCCTTATCCCCTAGGTGTAGGGAGCCTGACAGGTCCTGAAGGCTCCTGATAATATTCTCATGGCTAAACCGTGAAGTATTTATTTTTTCTTACACTGCTCTTATGTTATCATGCAGCTCCCCAGTGCAATTGTTTTCAAAGCTAACTGCTTTTGCATTATTGTTCCAATTATTAATAAAACTCCCATTTTGCATAAAGTATTTAGCTATTTTCACTGATGAAGTACTTTGTAAACATTTTAACCAAATAGGCCAGGCAAATACCGGCAAGGTAGATGCTCTTCTTCTTACTAACGGATTAGGTGAAAAGGTAAGTGACTTTGTTAAGCCAGAGGGAACACTTCAATAATAACTGTGACCAAACTAGGTTTCTGCTTTCTGCTCTGGTGTCATTCAGTCAGGAACACTAGTTGTCCTTAGCTGTCGTCCATCTTAATTATCATAAAGCACCAGCCGTATATTTACTTATTCTTTAATCTAGGAAAATTTCTCCTTGGACAAATAGATGCATTCTAATATCACATCGAGTATTTATTATCGCAGAGTATTAAAGAAAATGCTATTCGGGGTGGGGGAGGGAAGGATTGGGAGTTTGGGATTAGTAGATGCAAACTAGTATATATAGGATGGATAAAGAACAAGGCCCTATTGTATAGCACAGGGAACTATAGTCAATATCCTGTGATAAACCATAATGGAAAAGAATATGAAAAAGAATATATATATATGTAAAACTGAATCACTTTGCTGTACAGCAGAAATTAAGACAACATTGTAAATCAACTATACTTCAATAAAAGTTTTTCTTTTTTAAAGAAAATACTATTTGTAAATGGCAAAAAATGATGTCCTAAAACAGAAACACACACGTTAAATAAAAGACATTATTTTCAAAAAAGGCAAACAGACTTTGGTCACCTTTGCTTCAAGATGTAACTTTATTTTTGCAGTTTGATTTCATTTTCTTTTTCTACTCTAGGATAAGTTTTGTCTGTCCCTGCCCCCGCCCCCCCTTCCCCCAATGCCTCCCACTCCCATTCAGAGACTGTCATTGGAAATAACAGCCTTAAGAGTTTGGAAGTCTCTTTGGAGTCCTTCAACATACTTCAATCCCTGTTTTCTCATTAGAACATTCGTACGTTTGTGCCTCAGTGGGAATGATCAATTATTTCAATGTCAGTAGTGGTAATATTACCCCTAAGATTTAGCAATTTTCAAAGATCTTTTAACTTAATTAGAGGCATTTGTTGTAAATTGAATTAAACCCGTTAAAAGTGCAATGTGTTATATTAAAAGTATAATACCCTAATTGGCCAAGGAGACAGAATTTTAGGGGAAAAAGATCTAGTTGAAAAATGCTAACATCAAGATAAACTTGTGAATTTTTTCCTTTTGATAAAGCTTTCTCTTTTTTTTTTTTTTTTTGCGGTACGCGGGCCTCTCACTGTTGTGGCCTCTCGCGTTGCGGAGCACAGGCTCCAGACGTGCAGGCTCGGCGGGATGGCTTTTTCCCAGCACCACATATTGAAGAGACTGTCTTTTCTCTATTGTATATCCTTGCCTCCTTTGTTGTAGATTAGTTGACCATAGTTGTGTGGGTTTATCTCTGGGCTTTCTATCCTGTTCCATTGATCTGTATTTCTGTTTTGGTGCCAGGACCATATTGTCTTGATTACTGTAGCTTTGTAGTATAGTCTGAAGTCAGGGAGTCTAATTCCTCCAGCTCTGTTTTATTCCCTCAAGACTGCTTTGGCTATTCAGGGTCTTTTGTGTCTCCATACAAATTTTAAGATTTTTGTCCTAGTTCTGTAAAAAATGCCACTGGTAATTTGATAGGGATTGCATTGGATCTGTAGATTGCTTTGGGTAGTATAGCCATTTTCACAATATTGATTCTTTCAATCCAAGAACATGGTATATCTCTCCATCTGTTTGTGTCATCTTTGATTTCTTTCATAAATGTCTTACAGTTTTTTGAGTACAGGTCTTTTACCTGCTTAGGTAGGTTTACTCCTAGGTATTTTATTCTTTTTCTTGCAATGGTGAATGGGATTGTTTCCTTAATTTCTCTTCCTGATCTTTCGTTGTTAGTGTTTAGGAATGCAAGAGATTTCTGTGCGTTAATTTTGTATCCTGAAACTTGACCAGATTCATTGATTAGCTCTAGTAGTTTTCTGGTGGCATCTTTAGGATTCTCTATATATAGTATCATGTCATCTGCAAACAGTGACAGTTTTACTTCTTCTTTTCCAATTTGTATTCCTTTTATTTCTTTTTCTTCTCTGATTGCCATGGCTAGGACTTCCGAAACTATGTTGAATAATAGTGGCAAGAGTGAACATCCTTGTCTTGTTCCTGATCTTAGAGGAAATGCTTTCAGTTTTTCACCATTGAGAATGATGTCTGCTGTGAGTTTGTCATATATGGCCTTTATTATGTTGAGGTAGGTTCCCTCTATGCCTACTTTCTGGAGAGTTTTTATCATAAATCAGTGTTGAATTTTGCCAAAAGCTTTTTCTGCATCTATTGAGATGATCATATGGTTTTTATTCTTCAATTTGTTAATATGGTGTATCACATTGATTGATTTGAGTATATTGAAGAATCCTTGCATCCTTGGGATAAATCCCACTTGATCATGGTGTATGATCCTTTTAATGTGTTGTTGGATTCTGCTTGTTGAGGATTTTTGCATCTATATTCATCAGTGATATTGGTCTGTAATTTTCTTTTTTTGTAGTATCTTTGTCTGGTTTTGGTATCAGGGTGATGGTGGCCTCATAGAATGAATTAGGAGTGTTCCTTCCTCTGCAATATTTTGGAAGAGTTTGAGAAGGATGGGTGTTAGCTCTTCTCTAAATGTTTGATAAAATTCATCTGTGAAGCTATTTGGTGAATGTTGGAAGAATGAATAACAATTTTATCCAAAATATTTTGGTAAATATGTATGTACAGGTACTTTTAGAAAACGATTTCTCCCAGTGCTTGAAACAATGACAAAACAATAGCAGATTCGGACATTTTAGAAAACTTTGGTAAAAAAGAAAACTGATGCCATTTATAATTTATACAGATTTGTCCAATACTCAGCACATGATTATAGTATTATAATAATACATTTTTTATTAATGCTGTTTCTTTCCAAATAAGTGCTTCTTTGTCTTGACATATTTTTTACCTCATTTTCTTTTAAACAAGATGTCACAGTGAACTTGCCCAAAGAGTTCCTACCAGTCAAATCATTTAATGATACACTGCTGTGCACTTATGAAACTATCCTCAACTGCCATTTAGAAAATCCTAATGGTGGTTTTCTCATTTCTTAGTCACCAAACAAATAAGCTGGCATAGCATGGGCTGTATGAGTATTGAAATGGGTAAATTCAAGGTATAGGCTAAACTTACTGAATTGGATCATAGTTTTCACCTAAACCATTTGGAAAGCCAGCCATGTAAAACATTATTTATTTAATAAGTGCTGTTTTTAAGCATCTACTCTGCACAAGGCATGGTGCTAGAACCTGGGGTTATAGGAGTGAACAAGAAAGACAGTTCTTGGATTCATAGAGCAAACGGCCATTCTAACTCTTTAATGTTAGTGTCAGTTTGCGTTTTGACTGAGTTTCCAGTATAACTTCCCAGTATATGTGAGTGACTTGTAAACCTCCCTCCTGCCAACTCCATCAGCCCCCATATACTCAGAGAAGCATGGATTGTGGAAATACACAGGTTTTGGTATCAGACTAAAAGCAGATTAAAATCTAGATTCTGGTCTTGGTTCTGTCTCTTAAAATCTGTATGATTTAAAGTAAATAATTTGAACTTTAAAAAAAATGATGTATAGTAGATTTACAATACTGTGTAAGTTTTAGGTGTGCAACAGTGATTCAGTTTTATATATATAATATTCTTTTTTTCCCAATACTTTTCCATTATAAGCTATTGTAAGATATTGAATATAGTTTCCTGTGCTATACAGTAAATCCTTGTTGTTTATCTATTTTATATATGATAGTGTGTATCTGTTAATCCCATACTCCTAATTTATACCTCCCCCCACCCTTCCTCTGTGGTAACCCCAAATTTGTTTTTTATGTCTGTGAGTTTGTTTCTGTTTTGTAAATAAGTTCATTTGTACTCTTTTTTATATTCCACATATAAGTGATATCATATAATATTTGTCTTTCTCTGTTTGGCTTACAGCCCTTAGTATGATAATCTCCAGCTCCATCCATGTTGCTGCAAATGGCATTATTTTATTGTTTTTTGTGGCTGAGTAACTCCATTGTATATATGTATCACATCTTCTTTATCCACTCATCTGTGTTGGCTATTGTAAATAGTGCTGCTGTGAACATTGGGGTGCATGTAACTTTTTGAATTAGAATTTTATCTTTTCTAGTCCAGAAGTGGAATTGCTGGACCATATGGTAACTCTATTTTTAGTTTTCTAAGGAACCTCCATACTCTTTTCCATAGTGGCTGCACCAATTTACATTCCCACCAACAGCGTAGGAGGGTTCTCTTCTCCACACCCTCTCCAGCATTTATTATTTGTAGACTTTTTGATGATGGCCATTCTGACTGTTGTGAGGTGATACCTCATTGTAGATTTGATTTGCATTTCTCTAATAATTAGCAATGTTGAGCATCTTTTCATGTGCCTGTTGGCCATCCACATGTCTTTTTTGATAATTTGAACTTTCTTAGTTCTCATTTTCTCACCTGCAAAATGTATATAGTAACACTTGTTATCCAAAGTGCCCCTATAAATTAGCTATTTTATATATATATATAGTGTGTTCAATACATAATAGCTGCCAAAAATTCTCACTTACCTTAAAAACTCTTGTCCATTTTTTGCAGGGAAGTAAATGAAAGAGGATGATCTTGTCCAGATTAAGTGGTTTGCAGCTAAAAGCCAGCATATGGGGGAAAAAAAATCTCTTCAATGAATTCTTGAGTTTATATTGCTCAATGTCATGATAGCTAATTCCATTTAGAGAAAATTTATATTAATCCTAGTGACCAACATTTGTATAATTTTTTGGGTTTCACAACATTTCCATATGCTGTATTTTGGTGATGGGTCTCAGCCATGCTGCTGACTCCTTATTACGATGCTGGTGATTTCAAACTAATGTTTCCAGCTCTGATATCCCTTGAACTTCACTTCCATAAGTACAACAGACTATTGGGTAAATTCTCTTGGATAAATCATAAGCGTTTTCCATATGCAGGTCAAGAGGAGCTTACTGGGGTTTCTGTGTGTTTGTTTTTGGTTTCTTTCATTTTTCCCTTTTCCCCATCAAATTTTTTTTTCTCATATGTTCTCCACTCAGTCACCTTTGGATGAGTTACCTGAGGCAGAAACTTTGGGACCACTTTTGAGTCTTTTTTTAAGGCCCCATATTCAAACAGTCTCCAAGTCTTGTTAACTATAAGGCAGTATCTCTCAAATCCACTTATTTATCTGTCCCTCCACCTCTTTCACTCCCTTTCCCTCAAGAGGGTTACCACTGGCATTTGGGCGTGTTATGGGTTGAATTGTATCCCCTCAAACAATATGTTGAGGTTCTAAACCCTAGTACCTCAGAATGTGACCTTACCTGGAAGAGGGTCATTGCAGATGTAAGTTAAGATGAGGCGGTCCTAGAGTAGGGTGGGCCCTTAATCCAATATCGTATCCTTACATGTGAAGACACAGACACACAAAACAAAGATCGTCATGTGAAGATGGAGGCAGAGGTTGGATTTATGCTGCCACTAGCCAAGGAATGCCTGGGGCTACCAGAAGCTGAAAGAGGCAAGAAAAGATCTGTCCTCTTCTATGCTCCCTCCTCCCACGCCCAGAATCTTCAGGGAGAGCATGGCTCTTCCAACACCTTGATTGAGGACTTGTAGCCTCCAGAATTGTGAGAGAATACATTTCTTTTGTTTGAAATCACCTAGATTGTGGTGCCAGTAGCCCTAGGGAACTAATACAGGATGCAAGAGTTCTTCCTTGTTTGAGGCTCTCAAACATGTTATCCAGAAATGTGTTGCCTTTTGCCATCCTTCGTGTCACTGTGACAACCAAGAATATCCATGCCCATACTTCTGAGCGCAACTGTTATGCTCTCCATTGAGCAGCCCAGGGTAGGTCATCATCTAACTCATAATCCTTTCTCCCCCTGAGTCTGGACCCTCTCCACACATTTTCATCTGGCGACTGGGGCAATGTTTCTAAACTACAAACATGGTAGCCTTCCCTGTCTCCTTCACCCTAAAATACTTCGTGGGCTATTGATGGTGGCAGAATAGAGCCCTAACTCCTTAATATGGCATGAGCTGACCAGGCCCCATCATAAGAAGGCCTCTTCTACTTCTCCAGCTTCAGCCTCTATGACTACTACTTAGTGATACAAAGACTTTCTTCACCCAGCTCAACTTACTTTCAGTTTTAGAAATGGAACTTTATTCTTCTGAGAATGGCCTGTGTGATGGAATGCCCTCCCAGCTTTTCTACCTACACCCTCACTCTCATTTGTCTAATTCCTCTTCACTTGACAGATCTTAAGATTTGGTCATATACAAATTCCTAGGGACTCATTCACTGGAGAAGAGAGTTTAAGAATGCATTCCATGCTTTTTTTTCAAAGCAATCTGGGTCTTTTCTTTTTTCTTATTACACTGATGGATCATAGAAATCTTGTTTGATTTCAGGTCTCTATAAGGACTGGGCATGGAAGGGGGTTATATGTGTGTCAGACGAAATGTGGCTGAAGTTCAGAGAAATAGGTTTCATTTAATAGCTGAATACTGGATGACCTCACCATTCTTCTCACCCTCTGGCAGCTCACCCCGTGAGCGATCGAGGAGCTGCCTGCACGAATGGAGGAGTAGCTGCTGGCCTCAATGTGATTTTGCAATGATCTGTGTGCTCTATGGCTGCCTTCATAACCAACAAATCAATTCCCACTATACGTATTACACACCCCAGTGGCAGAGGCCATTTATTATCCTTTTGATGATCATACTCTTTGTACATAACCAAGAAAGATTACAGAGGAAGGAAAGAACAGTTGAAATGTGGATGAAGATATTGTACTATGGCACTGCATTCCATAGTGTGTCTTGCATGTATACAAGAATGAAAAAGACGCTTTCTTTCAAGACAGTTTGGAAACATGGATGCAGAATTGTCCTTTGAATGAAATCTATTTTAAGAACAATATATGGAGAGAGCATTGTGATGCAGTTTTATGTCGGTGCACATTTAGATTTCAGGTGCAAGTTCAAAATGATTAAGAGAGAAGGACTCAGATTTTCTTGTTATTCAGGAATTGTTTATAAGGCTGTACTTGACTAGCTGTGTTCAACTAATGAGCTTTTTGATACATCCTTTTATTTGGCATCATCTTTCATCAACTGATTCTTTTATTAATTTCTAACTTTGCAGTATCTAGTTTTTTAAACTCTAAGTGATTGATGCCAAGGTTTTCCTAATTCTTTAAATCCAGATGCTATAGTTACTATCGTTAAACAAACAAAAACAAATACTGAATTGTGTTGACTAGGTGCAAGAAAATTGAATATTTTGACTTAGATATAAATGGTACACAGTGAAATTCTGGTGTTATTTATCCTAAATCAAACACCCCATAAACAAATAACGTGGATCTGAATGTGGATGGGAAACATTTTATCAGTGAAACTAATGGTAAAAGTATGACTTGATAGTGGGTTCTGTTCATAAATATTTAAGCTGCTTAGTCAATAGATGAAAAGAACAGTGGAAGTTTCCAAAGGTCAAAGAAGCTACTGTCTTTTCTGTTTTGCATCATTTGAGATTTTCCAGTTTTTTGCTAACAACACAATGCCAAATCTGTGTTTGATTTTGTCTTCTCTTTGAAGAGGCAAAACAGTGACAGAATAATTAACTGAAGAGGAGATCATGCACAGAATATTTTCCTTTAGCAGTGTAGAAAGTCCTGGGTTTCATTTCACATGATGGTAAACGTAATAAAGTATTCTGGAATCCTTCTTTAAGAGAGTCAGTCTCCTGACAATTTTACCATTGGTAAACCAAAGCCTCTTGGGGGTCTGTTTCCTGTTTAACTATTCCTCGTTTGAGTAACTGAAACGTATACTTAGTAGAAAGCCGGCACATGGTTTTCAGTTAGATGATGCTCTACACCTTTATGGAAAAATACACACAAGAACAACCAAAATAAATTGTCAATGTCAAGTTCAGTGCCTTATTAGCCCTGTGCAGCCCAAAAAGCTAAAGTCATGGATTGGTATTTTAAGGGGAATAATGGGTTTTCTTTTACTTATGTTGTTAGTTTTTCGCTTTTCTTCTCTTTTCCCTCCCAAAGACTCTTGTTTCTATTATTTAACTTCTTTTGGTGATACAATGTCATTATGTTTGATAGTCTTCAGAGAGAGATGAGCTTTTGTATAGAAAATCTTTGGAATCTGTCTATGAATTCCATTTCTGTTAATGTTCCTACAATGCCTTGAACTGCTGTGGTTAGTCACTAAGCCACTGAACTACTTACTATGGTACCAGCTTCTCCTTTGGTAACGTGTTTATAATCAGGACTATTTTTGTTTGAGGAATTTGCTGAATTATTCTAGAATAGAATTAGACAAGTTAATCCGGGAACTTGGAGCCTAGTTCTTATAAAGATCAATTACTGGTTTAATAAAACCGACATTTTATTAAACCCATGATAGTATATACCAATGATATTTACAGTTTTACTTAAATAACAAATATATGCGTGTCCATGTTTAAATCTCTTTAAACAAAAGAACCATATAATCATTTAGACAGATCTCATATATTTCTTGGGCTTGGTGGAAAGCCAGCTAATTTCAAAGTAGCTCTGCTAAATATAGGAAGACAAAATGAGGGAGAAGCAGATTGTTGAGTGTTTATTATTTTGTGATAGTAGCCTAGGAATAGCTCTGTTCAGAGTGTTTTATACCTGTTAACTGGGTTGTCATATTGACACTGGAATATTGGTACTATTCTCATCTCCTTTTTCCATATGAGGAAACAAAGGCGTAGAAAGGAATTTCATACCCAGTCAGATTCTAGAGCTTGTACTTCAGTCACAAAGCTATGGTAACTCTACTGAATACGCACTGCACATAGTCATGGGAATGGGTGGGGAATGAGTTCTGTCCCTACAGATGTTTTCAGATAGGCTCTTCATCTTTTTTCTTACAAACTGTTATTTTTTTTTATTTTAGCTTTTTTCTTTGAACAGCTTTATTGAGATATATAATTTATTTACCATACCATTTGCCTATTTAAAGTGTACAATTTAAAGTTTTTAGGATATTCACGCTAGTGCAACCATCACCAGAGTCAACTTTACAATATCACCCCCAAAAGAAACACAGTACCCATGAACACTGACGATTCTTTCTGCTTCAGGCCCCAACCCCTCCTTGTTTGTTTTTTTTTTGCAAACAATTTTAGAAACTTTGAAAACATCTCTTGCCATCAACACAAAACAGAGAGAGGAAACCAGAGCTAAATCAGAATTACTGTATGTAGCTCTTTAATGTTTAGTTTCAACAGAAAATGTCAGTATTGTGTTAAAGAATACAAGAGTTCTTAAGTTTTGAATTCTCGTTCATATGTTTTTAGTGGTATGTTAATCACTCATTTCAATTTTCAACCTGAAATAGTTAACTTTGAACAGATTATATGCGAATAATTAAATCTAATCTTAATAAAGAGGGATCATTGTGAGTAGGTGAGGTAAGCAGGACTATGGTATAGATTTTAAAGCTTAAAAAAAGTTTACTGTTATAATAATTTATTTCCATATTTCTTTAAAAAATGTAACACACACATAACATAAAATTTACCATGTTTTTTTACTTTATTTTATTTTTTAAAAAATTTATCATCTTAACTGTTTTAAGTGTACAGTTCAGTTGTGTTAAGTGTATTCACATTGTGGTGCAACCCATTTCCACAACTTTTTCGTCTTGTAAAACTGAAACTCTGTACCGTTAAATAGCTCCCCATTTCCCCTTCTCCCAGATCCTGGCAACCACCATTCTACTTTCCGTGTCTCTGAATTTGACTCCTCTGGGCACCTCCTATAAGTGGAATCACACAGTATTTGTCTTTTTATGACTGGCTGACTTCATTTAGCAATAATGTCCTCAAGGTTCATCCATGTTGTAGCGTGGGAAAGAATTTCCTTCCTTTATTTTTTTCCTTCTTTTTAAGGCTAATAATATTCCACTTGATGGACAGTTAGGCTTTTCCCACCTTTTGGTTTTGATGAATAATGCTGCTATGAACATAGGCGTACGAATATCTGTTTGGGATCCTGCTTTAAATTCTTTTGGATAAATACCCAGAAGGAGTATTGCTGGATCATACAGTAGTTGTATTTTCTAAATTTTTGAGAGCCTGCCATACTGTTTTCCATAACAATTATATCATTTTACATTCCCACCAACAGTGCATAAGAGTTCCAATTTTTCCACATTCTCATCAACACGTTATTTTCTGGCTTTTTTTTCTTTCTTTTTGATAGTAACCATTTTAATAGGTATGAGGAGATATCTCCTAGTGGTTTTGATTTGCATTTCCATATCCATGTATTTTTATGTTCCCCTTTAGTAATCCATTATAACAAAAAGGAACATAGCTAGTTTGAGTCCCAGGTAGCTCAGAAGTAATTTCATTCAATTTTACTTTCACTATGTCTTTATTATTATTCGCAAAATATTTTACTTTTGGTTGTACTTAAGCTCAGAATTTATCTATTATTTCTTTGTTTGTAGCTGTTCTTCAGTAGCTGATAGTACTGGATCTGGAGAATTCTTCAAGCATCTCTATTTTGTGCTGGCGTCAGTGTTTTCAGAACTTCAGTTCGCTCAATGGCAAAGCCAGAGCTTCTGGTACATTATCTTGCTGACGGCTTCTCTCTGGTTCCTGAGGCTCTACCTGCATTACCTCAGCCAGTGGCTTTTCCTCCAGGCCATTTCAATTCCTGTTACAAAGTGAGTGCTTTCCCCTGACAGTCAAAGGAATGCATTTTCATCTTGAGAGGCCAAATGAAAGTAAAAAACTCCTCTCCCATCCATTTACCGTAAGACCTAAGATGCAGGTATGATTTGAGAAGACAAAAATGTCTTTATCTAAGAGCAGGAATGTCTATTACAGTTATATTCTCATTTTGGGCCTGTATATACAAATACTTAACTGGTACATCAATATTTATTTAAAATTTAGCAGATTCAACTATGTTCTAATATCTGAGCAGAATCCAAAAAGGAATTTAGCAACAATATTTTATCCTATTTTGATTTTATCAGAGTGACTTAGGCTGAAGGTATTTTAGAAGTAATATAAGTATGATTTATCACCTATACTCAGAGAAGCAAAGATTGCTTCTTCTGCAAAATGATTGAATTCAAACAATTACTGAACTCAAGCCCAGGCAGCATTCTGGGCCATTATCCTCTGGAAAAAGATGACACTTTAAAGGTTATCTCTCCATAAACATGATTCCAGAGACACTATAGATAGACCAACAGATAGATATCAATACAAGTAAAATTCATTTTCTCAAATGTAGATGGTACAGATAAAAATAAAGATGTGTGTATATTTTCAATTAAGAAGGCTGCAAACTATTTTAAGACACTTTGAGAGGAAATATGTGTGTGTTTTTGATCATCTTTTGTAATTAAATCACAAATTTCTGAATATATTATAGAATATGCAACTTTAAATATACTAAATAACTGTATTTTCATGGCAGAATTTTATATTTTATATAGCTGTTATATTCCTTTCTTCTCTTCTTTTTCTTTCCTCTTTCTTTTTTTCTTTCTTTTGTGTGAGAGTTTCTAAAGCAGAAAGGATAAATATTATATGCTTGGGCTAGTTGCTTTTTGCTATTTGCTCTCTTATTTCTTCAGTAGAAAAGGAAGCTCTATCTTTATTGCTTGTTAATGAAATGAGACTGCAAAAAAATATCCTGGTAGCTCAGCTCATTCAATTTCTTAAGCAACAGAGGACCTAATACGTTAGGATGTTTTGTTGACTATTGCCTAGTTCCGCAGGCTCGAATCATACATTAGCTCCATGTCACATTGTAGTTATGACAATAGCTACAGCCACAGTGAGCATTTTTTCTGCTTTTACTCTGTTAGGTCCTCTGCTAAGAAATGTGTACACCTTATTTTATTTGATATTCACAACAGCCTAAGAACAAAGCATAAAAACTGCCTTCAGAGCAAAGGTCAAGGAATGGAATAAATGAAGAACTCTTTTTAGTAGAGAGCTGATAAGCTGGTAAGAACTCTTTTTAGTAGAGAGCTGAGATTCACAAGCAGCATTAACTACAAAATAACTTTACAAGGCTGAAACACAGGGGAGAGAAAAATTAGAGTCAACAAAGGCTCACTTTGCACGGAAAGAGGGTGCCCAAGCCTGGGTGAAGGCTGCCTGAATTATTGGGCTCACCTTGGATTCAAGCCTTAGGTCAAGTTGTCCCTTTAGATGTTTTTGTTGTCAGCAGTGTTGTTGTTGTATTTAGGGGGTCTAGCTAGAGGAATCACAAACAAAATTAATCAGTGATGTCAAAATTCTGGAGAATTATGAGATTTATTTATATTTCTGATTTCTGTTAGAGATTGAGTCATTACTAAGTCCACTGATAAACTTTGAGTTTCAAATAGCCTATTAATGAGTATGTGTGACCTGCTGGGCAGTCCTTAGTCTAAAGAATGCTCTGCTCAGTGGATCAAAATGATATCCTTTCTATGATGGCATATGAAATTTACAAGCACAATGAACAAGGTAGAATTTGCCTTTTCCTCAAAAGTGAGCGGTTGAGGAGTTTCTAAGGAAAAGATGAAGACTTCTAACACTTAATTTTGGGGTACTATTAAGTGTCAAATTTTCTCTACAAAAAAAAGAAAGCATTTCGTTCCGTAAAGTGTTTTGTATATGCAGCATTTTATAGACTTCTTCTCCTTTGCACACATGTGATTGCTTTGTTTTCCCATAGATTCCATTTTTCCCCCCTCGCGGTTGAGCTCTGCTACCCAAGCTCTTTAATTCGCATCGGAGAAGAGTTGCTTCTCGTTGTGATGGGGCCTTTAATGCTGAACGCAGTGGTACTTCCCTTGGTTCTGATCAGATGGGGCTGTCAGGTACTGTTTGCCTTCTGCCCTGATGTCCTGTCAAAGTTAATCATCACCATGGGACTATGGACAGTTCTGGACCCACTGGCAGTGTTTATTGTGGATACTATCCTGGGGGTAAGTCAAGTAAAATAATCGGGACATGAGTCCTTGACATAGAATGTAACGTTAGTGTACAAATCAGTTGACACGGGAAGTTTCAATAGTCATGTACAATTCAATATTCATCTTAAATTGAAGTTATTCATTTTTTTCGTAATAAAAAATTGTGGATGTCTAATATAATCATTTTAAGTGTAATTTTAGCTATGTTAAAGAAACACTTGCAAAATGGGTAGAAAATAATGTTGGAGATCAAATCTAAACTAATTGGTACATTTTCAACATTATTGCAAAGAAACTTTCTTTTGTAACATTTTTGGTAACTTTTTTTTAATATTAAGGATTTTCACAGCCAAACTTTATACAAAAGTAATCGTGCAGTAGTTCCTTTAATTTGTTAGGTTATTTATTTCCTTTTGATGTAATACTCTTTCATAATAGATATACTCAAGGAGAAGAATAAGAGCTTTTTAAACATTTCTAAGTAATAAATAATTTTTAAAGTTACTCCTTAGGCATTTATTTTGACATTTGTGATGTTTATGAAATGACGAAGTGGTGCATCTTCACTCTAAAATATACAGTTTTAGGATTTCATAATTAAGAATGAGGTACTGGACTTCCCTGGTGGTCCAGTGGTTAAGACTCCGCACTTCCACTGCAGGGGGCACAGGTTCGATCCCTGTTTGGGGAACTAAGATCTCTCATGCCATGCAGCGGCCAAGAAAGAATGAGGTACTAACATATGATTATGTATAAAAATGCTAATAATGATTCTAAATCAAATATTCATTTGTAAACTTATCTAAATTTATGTAATAATAGTCCTTAACTGGTGTAGTTCTCCTTTTCAGAAGAAAGGTTTCCAGCCGCTATATATGTGTTTAGACTACATTCACTGTGCCCAGCAGATCATAGGGATGGGATTTTTGATGGACTCTGCTTACTCACAGTATTTGAAATGGGTTCTACCATTAATCATGTGCTCTTAGAACTGAAGACCAAACTGCTGTCCGCTCCACATCCATGAAAATGTGGTGCTGTGGTAGGTTCGGATCTGCAAAGCCTGCTGCTCTTACTTCTATCTCTCAGGCCGTGCTATGCTGCAAGAGTGTGTCTCCAACTTTAATGGGCTTGCACATCACCTGGGGATCTTATCAAAATACAAATTCTGATTCCGCAGGTGGGGCCTGAAATTCTGCGTTTTAACAGACTCCTAGATGTTGCCAAGGATGCTGGTTCCATGGACCAAATCACAGTGTGACAAGGTGATAGACCCTCTACTGAGAGGGTGTCTCCCTTCCCTTGGCTGTTTGCTAGGCTGGCTTTCACTTGCTCAAGGTTCCTGGGCTGCTCTCAACAAGACTGGGGTCCTTGATGTACTGAGTCCACTAATGACTTTTTAGGCCTTGTGTGAGAATTCTGACTTTTTATTTCGGAGTGGAATGACCTCTGCTTAGAACCTGCAGACAAATGTGACAGGTGACTCTGCAACCATGTAGGTCGTTTTAATATTATCAAAACAAACAGTGAACATCGAGCCTACCAAAGTACCTAGCTTCTAGTCTCCCTGCCAAGGAAAATTTGTCAGTGCTTGGAAGGCTTGTTTTCAGGTTCTAACCTGTGACCACCCTTGAAGCCTCAGTACCATGGACCACCTTGATGACAGGTCAGAAGAGGGAGCCTTGTCAGTCAGAAGTGGTCGTGTTTTCTACCCCATCCTAAGTTCCTTCACCCCTCTGATTAGACTCCAGGTTCATAAGGACGAGACCGTGCCATCAAGGTTTGTTGAGCAGGAGATGTAGAGAGGGATGCTGTCCGCATTCCAGTAGGACCATAGCCCATGGCCTCTCACAGTTCCTCCTGGGGCCAGTTTGGTCCTATTGCAACACCACATGGGAAGCCGTCTGGGAGGATGAGCCACTGTCCTTTATGATCTTCTGAGATCTCCTCATAAGGAAAGTCGGCAGCTCTCCTGGAATGGCTTTCCTTCTTCCAGACAGGTCCCCTAGAGAGATTACTAGCTGAATAGTCCACTGTATCAAAGGCAGCTGACAAAATGAGCTGTCTTAATTTACTCTGGGGTCTCTGATGTCATCTACAGGAAAGTAACCTCCAGCAGGGCCATCTCCGAACCAGTTCAGAAGTCTGTAACCTGATGGAAGCTGACTTGGATTCTAATAAGATGAGTGTAACACCCATATCTTTCTCCACTTGGAAAGAAAAGCTTGACGTCTCATTCCCACTCTGCACAGTATTTGATCTCTAGTTAGAATCCATCATGTTTCATTGCCGATGACATCCACTTTTGCTGTCTTTAAGAAAACTCGAAAGCTGCATGTGATCCACAGATCAGCAGCATTGGAGTCCGTACTTGGATACTCTCACCAATTGAATAAAAAGATGTGTTTTAACCTGCTCTACGGTGATAAAGAGCACCCTGAAGTTTGAGAAGATCTGCTCTAAAGCAGTGGTTCTTAAAATTAGGTCCCTGGACCAACAGCATTAATTTCACCTGGGAACTTAGCAGAAATGCAGAATCTCAGGCCCTGTACCTCACTCACTCTTGAGGTAAAAACTCTGGGAATGGGGCCAGCCTCTGAAGGGGCTTTGTTTTTTTGTGGGTTTTTTTTGTGCGGTACGCGGGCCTCTCACTGTTGCGGCCTCTCCCGTTGCGGAGCACAGGCTCCGGACGCGCAGGCTCAGCGGCCATGGCTCACGGGCCCAGCCGCTCCGCGGCATGTGGGATCTTCCCGGACTGGGGCACGAACCCACGTCCCCTGCATCGGCAGGCGGACTCCCAACCACTGCGCCATCAGGGAAGCCCAGCTTTGGGTTTTAACAAGACTTCCAGATGATTTTCGTGCTTATTAAAGTTGGACAGCTACTGCTCCACATGGCATCATGGTTATCGTAGTTTAAGTGTCACTAATGAAATTCAGGTTGCCTGAGTTCATACCTCCCAGTTCTTCCAGCACTTCCTTCTAGCAGGTAAAGCTCAGAATCATCTGTGTTTGATTGCAGTTGGCCGGTCAGGAGAGATGCTACCTACTTTCACTAATAATTTTTGTCTTGGATCCATTTTTTTTCATGGAAATCTAAAGGATATGTAGCAGGTGGAATGATTGGAGGCTGAAGCATTGATTGGCTGTTGATGTTGCTGATAACAGTTTGCCTGTCTCTCAGTTTGCTGATTCAGAGGTTGGCAATGCATTCCTCTGACCCCCATCCATGATACTATGCTCAGTAATTCCGCTGGGTTCATAAATTCATTCTCTCACTGAGCCTTTGTCTAGATAAAAAGTAGGGAAAAGATTTGCTGTCAGCCATATGGCGTTGGATCAGTCAACCTCCCCAGGCTTCAATTTCCTCAATGAATTACAAAACAGTAAGAATACCCATAAATAGTGACACCTACCTTACTCAATTCACAGTTTGTTGAGAGAGTCAAATGAGAGACCATCTGGGAAGAAACTGGAAAATCTAAGGCATCATACGTATAAAACAAACCAGCAGGAGGATTATAATGAAGTGATGGTACTTATGCTGTGTGAATGATACACGATGTAACCACCACTGCCCCAGTGGTCGAAGCAGGAACTTACAATGTAGTTGGGGAATCAAAATATTCAGTGTGTGATCAATACCATTCGGGAGGTGTATGGCTCATTCCCTTATATCCTTCAGGTCTTTGTTCAAATAACACCTTTTCGGTGATACCTTTTCTGATCAAAATGTTTAATAACACAGCTCATTCCTCCTATACGTTTTTCCTGCTTTACAGTTTTCCTCAAAATATCATTCTCTAATATGCCATGTATGTTACTTCATCTTACTTACATGTTTACTATCATTCGCTTTCCACCCCATCCCCACTTCAATGTAAGTTCCGAGAAGGTAGGGCTTTTGTGTACTCTTATTCACTCTTTTATCTTCAGAGCTTAATGTTGCTTAGTAGGCATTCAATACCATACGTGTGGGTCAGATGAATGATTAGCAGATATTGATTAGATTATGTTATCAGCATCAAACATATATCATTTTTTGGTCTGTTTCATCAGCGAATCCCATGTCTATGTCTTTATTTTTCAAAAAGCAGCAGAAGGGAAGATATGGAATAGGAGAAATTCATGGTAACCCTTACAGATCTGCTGCCTAAAATCCTAGCGACGAGCTCACATTTCGCATGGTAAACCGATTAACAAGTAGAGAGCATAAAAATAAAAGTTCTGCAGTGGTGATGGAAGAAGCAGTCGAGAGTCAGAACAGCTGAATTCTATCACTGCCCAATCACTAACGGATATTTTGGTGTAGGGAAAATACACATTAACCTATCTAGGGTTCTGTTTTTATCTGTACCTGTGTACTGTGGATTAGTTTTAAACGTGCCCTACTAAGCTATATTTATATAATTGTCAGTTTAAAAAGTAGAGAAATTCGTCTTTCTCTCTTACATTGGCGAAAAAAATACCTTATTTACATTTATATGGCACATGACTTACACTTGAGATCATGAGAGTCATAATTAGCGAACATTCATATTTTATAAACTTAAAGGTCAAAGATGTCATACGGCAATGTCTGAGGTACACAGCATTTTATATTTGCTTTTAAAGACCTCATTGCCTTGTATTTATTTCTAACCCAACATATAATATGCTTTTCCTTGTCTAAAATAAAGACTTATTATTAAATTGACCTAATGTAAACTTTGGTTTTCAAGATCACATTAAGTAGCCTGATAACTTTTATAAGTTTCTAAAATAAGCCATCTATTTCATGCATAGAACAAATTAAATTCCTTTCAAATCTGCTTCAGAGAGAAAAGAATCTTTCCACCATCATATTTAATTTCTTCATATCTTGTGCTCATTAAATTCAGAAGTTAATAGTACATAAATAAAACATGGCTTTTACTTTATAGATTGCATGTAGAGTGCACACATTTAAACGCCTATAGGGAAAATGAGAAAATCCGGGGAAACCAACCATGCAAATCCAGTCTTTTTCTTCCTGCAGCTGAAGATCTGATATCTTCAGCACATTGAAAATGTAATTTAAAAACAAATTATACTCTCAGTTGGTCTTTGTGTATTTAAATTAATCTAACTTGATGATCAGTGTTTTCACCCTTATTTTATTTATTTATTTTTTTAATTTGTATCTTCTTTTGTCAGCGGCTTTCACATGACGGGGAGGCTCCTGTAGCTGATGCAGCAAAGCTGTACTGGATGTTTGAAAAAAACATGCAATCAGGAATCCTTGGTGGGGTGCTCACGGTGCTACTTTACGTGCTCCTGTTCATCATTTCATCTTTGATTTTATATTTGTATTGTCTCAGGTAAGATGTTTCAGTGGTTCCATTCCTCTGAGTGTTCAGCCTCCAGTCTTGTTGTTCTATGACTGGGCTGTGAGAAGATAGTTGAAGAAGTTAGAACCACGTCTCCACGTCAAAGGCAGAAATCTCTTTCTTGTGTGTTTACGGTCATGAAGACCAGCCGGGAAATTATTTCTTTTGGAGAAATTTTTTCTCCATTATAGGGAGAACTAATTTTGCTCTAAATCATTATACTTGTCTCTTCAAACTAAGGACCTACAGGAAACAAGGAGTAATACACAATGATACACAATGACATTCTGGGAAATTTCCTGGAACGCTTGTCTAAACTTCTCTTTTCCTCATTCTTCTAACCCACTTTCTCCCCTCTCTCCCCACCCCTGCCAAAATCACCAGTAGGAGAATCCTCCTTCAACTTTGATCCTGAATATCATTGAGTATGGCTTGACAGGTCATTAATTTAACAAGCAAAATATGTGGGTGAAGAAAAACAAGAAAAGTAACAA
The DNA here is from genome assembly GCF_003031525.2 of Neophocaena asiaeorientalis asiaeorientalis. NCBI lineage: Eukaryota > Metazoa > Chordata > Mammalia > Artiodactyla > Phocoenidae > Neophocaena > Neophocaena asiaeorientalis. Next base: position 267,786 of record NW_020175386.1, on the reverse strand, counting down.
ATATAAGGCAGTATAAAAAGTGCTAGGAAGACTTTTCACTCTGTTGATGGTTTCCTTTGCTGTGCAGAAGCTTTTTATTTGGATACAGTCCTACTTGTCCAATTTTATTTCTGTTGCCTGTGCTTTTTAAAAGTCATTTTTATAGCCATGAAATTATTGCCAAAACCAATGTCATGAAGCTTTCCTCCTAAATTTTTTTAAAAGAAATTTTGTAGTTTCAGGTCTTATACTTGTCTTTAATCTATTTTGAGTTGATTTTTGTGGATGGTTTTATATAGGGTTATTTTTTTGCACGTGGATATCCAATTTTCCTAACACCATTTGTTGAAGAGACCATCCTTTTACCATTGTGTACTCTTGGTACCTTGTTAAAGATCAGTTGATGAGCACGCATTTATTTCTGGACTCTCTAATCTGTTCTGTTGCTCTATTGTATGTATTTATGCCAGTACCATACAGTTTTCATTACTGTTGCTTTGTAATATAATCCAGCAATTCCACTTCTGGAGATTTAGTCAAAAAATTAAAATCAGGATCTCAAAGAAATATTAGCACTCCCATTTTTATTGCAGCAATATTCACAATAGCCAAGCTGTAGAGATAACTTAAATGTCCATTAGCAGATGAATGGGGAAAAATGTGGTATATACTTATAATGGAATATTGTTCAGCCTTAAAAAAGAAGGGAACCCTGAATTATGTAACAACATGGATGAATCTTGAGGACGTTATGCTAAGTGAAATATGCCAGTCATCAAAGGACAAATACTGCATGATTCCACTTAGATGAGATATCTAAAAAAGCAAAGTCACAGACGCAGAGAGTAGAATAATGGTTGTCAAGGGCTGAGGAAAGGAAGAAATAGGAAGTTGTTATTCAACAGACATAAAGTTTCAGTTATGCAATATGATTAAATTCTAGAGATCTGCTATGCAATACTGTGCCTATAATTGACAGTACTATACTGTGCACTTAAAAAATTGTTAAGAGGGTAGATTTCATGCTAAGTGTTTTACATAAGTAAAAAAAAAAGTGCTAGGAAGAGGTCAACATAGGAGTCTCTGGGAGCATAGAGGAAAGGAACCAACCCAGGTCTGGAGGTGCATAGGGACAGTAGCCAAGTGCTTCAGTTGAAATATAACTCTTGAATAAGTTTTGAAGTTTTAATATAATTTAGCTAGAAGAAAAACAAACATGTTTGCAGGTGAAGGAAAGAGGTATAAGAACATATTGTTATGAGAAAATATATTTGTCAAATCAAAAGTATTTTAATATGGCTGGAGTATAGGATATAGGGTGAGGGCAGTTGGCTGAGTTGAAATTAGAAATATAGTCAAGGACCAGATGAGAAAAGTCTTGAATATTGTGTTCTGGAGCTTGAATTTGTTCTAATGATAAAGTGCAAATATTGAAAGATTTTAAATGTCTTTAACTTTAGGAAGATCACTCTGCTCATAGAAAAGAAGATGAGATTTCATAGTGACAAGGTTGAAAGCAGGAACGTCTAGTTAGAAAGCTGTCTTAATAGTTTGGGCGAAGAGTGTCAAAAGCCTTAACTAAAGAGAATGAATGACACAGGAAATGGACAGTCGAGCCATATCTAAGAAATGGTTAAGTGACCCAATGTAACTACTGGGCTCATTGGAAGGTGAAGGAAAGGATAACATTTAGTAGAACCTTAAGTTTTGGAGTTGGGCAGATGGGTGGATGACTGTAGCATTCCTAGAGATAGGACACAGAGAGTAAACATTTAGAGGAGATAATGGGTTAAATTTTCCCTCAGATTGACCTTGAGATATCTTTGATATTGACAAGGGAAAATATATCATAAGACGTTAGTATAGATGAGTATAGAGCTCAGAGAAAACAATATAAACTACAGATTTGGGTGGAGGAAGCCTTGAGTTTCATTGCTTTGTAGGGTAGAGGCTAGATTGCAGTGGGCTGAGTGAAGGACACCAAGTCAAGACTTACCGCCAATTCTTTTCACAAAACCATGATGCAAATGGAGAGTGGTTGGAAAAAAGGTTTTTAAAAAGAGTGGTTTTTAATATGGGTGTGGTTTGAATATACTAATATGCCTATATGATAATTCTAAAAGAAGGAGAAATATGGAGGATGTCTAAGCAAGGGAGGATGATTGATTGAGCAAGGTCTCTGAAGATCCGAGGTTGAGTACATGTGATGACAAACCTTGGATTTAGAGAAAAAAGTCTTATCTCTTGATGTGATAGGTAAAGAGATAAGGACAATTGCAAATGCAAGCACATTTGATAGCCATTATTATTTTCTATGAAATGGGAGGTGAATTCACTCCTTAACTTTTCCTTCAGTAGACTGATCATTCTCTGATGGGGCTCTTTGGTCACTAACATAGGGGTAGTAAAGTTGTCTAATTGTCAGGGGATCCACGTTGTTTAGGCACAGTCTTGGTTTATATTTGGACATGTCAGAAGCACTGCATGTCATCTTTCCTGAGCGCTTACGTTCCTGGGGAAGGGAAGAAAGTCTTCTGTGGTCATTCAGTTTTCATTTGCTCACTAACTTGTCGTGTAGCTTTAGGCAATGATGTTCACTTGCTGGATTTTAGGCATTTTCTCGTGTAACACGTATATGTAGATCTTACAAGAGGCTCTACATGAAGTGTAACTACTACTTAATATGACTAGAGTTTCCTAGAGGGGTTAAAGAAATAAAATAGTGTATCATGTTGTTTAGACTTTTGTAGGATTAAAAAAATGATCGGGTCATGGTAGGTCTCTTTCATTCCCATATCACTATATCTCTTCTCACTTAAAATAAGATAAATGTTTACAACGATGCTTTGCTTGCTCCAAAGTCTACATTTTTATTATCAAGAGTACTTGTAAAGTATAAAAAAATGCAAGCACAGAATTTATGCACCAAATAACTGGGATGTAATCTTTTGCTACCTAAACAAATAGTTGTTTGCTTTAAAATAAAACAGAAAGATTACCCCACGGGGAAGGGTTGATAGGAGGTGTGGGAAGATCTGTAATGGATGAAGAAATGATTAAGGAAAGAGGAAGTGTCCAGACATCATAGAGGATGAAACTAAAACAAAATTCAGGAGGAATAAACAAGTTTTGTTCACTCTTTCCCCCCAGCCCCTCACTGTCTTTGTGCTTAACCTGTCTCGTCAGAACTAGGCATGCTCAGTAACCGTAAGCAGGTTTTGTTTGTATTTCAGAAGTAGATGCTCTTAAGAGTCCTTTGGGTGATGATAAATTTACAGTTGTATCCAACGGGGAAAATACCTGTATTTTCCATACGAATAAATAAAGTCACTCCAACATGTCTGCTGAATAATTCTCTCTTTACTGATATTTCTAAACTCTCTTTTTCTGAGATGGTGGAGAGCAGGGCAGCCCAACTCTTCTATGAAGCAAGCACTGTCACCATCACAGGCATCTGATCAATGAAATGGGGTTTTGCTCTGACATAAAAGTAGGCAAAGAGAAACAGAAGTCATAAGAACTCATCTCAGTGAAAAAATCCCAATATGGATGTGTGCATGTTGACTGATTTAGGTTAGCATTCCTATTCCAGATGTTAAAGCAACACTCCTAACTCTTCTGGGCTTTTGAATCAGTGCTGTCAAAATGTGATAACACCGCTGGCATAAAGGAAGTACAAAGAAGATCAAGGCTGTGGTGCAGGATGTTAATAGAGCATTTTGTCTAGCTCTGGGCACCAGAAGCTCCACATTATGGGGACTGGCTGTGTAAGCTCCAGATTGGACCCTATTGAGTTTGGCTGATTGGATCTCATTTCTCCAAAAGCCTGAATAATTTCTTGCTGAAGTGTTTCTACTAGAAAAATTCTCACTTTCCATAGCTCTAGGAGAAGAATTGACCGGGATGCTGGTTCCTTGCCTCTGTGCAAGGAGGTTCTTGAGCTGGGTGTAATTACTTTGACTGGATTTTGTAGCTGTAAAAAAAGCATTGATCTTTTTAATGGTTTTCCTTATTATAGTAAGGATATGTTATTTAGTAAAAAAATGGAAACTACTGAAAAGAATCAAAAAATAAATTAAAAGCATCAATAATCTCACTATCGAAACAAAGCATTGTTAATCTTTTGATAAATTTATTTCAGTCTTTTCCTGTGTATATTTATTTTTACAAAGTTGAAATTGTACTGTAAGTATAACTTTATATGTTGATTTTTATGTTTGTTTTTGTTTTTTTAAATTGAAGTATAGTTAATTTATAATGTGTTAGTTTCAAATGTATAGCAAGTGATTCAGTTATACATATATATATTTTTTTTCAGATTATTTTCCATTATAGGTTATTAAAAGATACTGAGTCGAGTTCCTTGTGCTATACAGTAGGTCCTTGTTGTTCATCTATTTTATGTATAGTAGTGTGTATATGTTATCCCAAATTCCTAATTTATCCCCCCCCGCACCTCCCACTATCCTCTTTGGTAATCATAAGTTTGTTTTCTATGTCTGTGAGTCTATTTCTGTTTTGTAAATAAATTCATTTGTATCATTTTTAGATTCCACACATAAGTGATATCATATGATATTTTCTTTCTCTGATACATGTTGATTTCAAACTTAATGTTATATGATATTTTCATGTTATTTCATGAACATACAATGCCTATATAATATTTTATACCATATAAGCAGTATAAAATATTTAAGTATTGCTTTATTCCTGGACAATAGATTATTTTCATTTTTGTGCATCTTATAAATAATTCTGATGAACATCTTAAGCCTCAGGGTCTTGTTCCCATTTTTAATCATCCTTTGAATAGAGTCCTAGAGACCCAGAAATTCTGGTTCAGAGAGTTTGATGTTTCCAAGACATTTGATAACTATTGTGAAATTATTTTCTAGAGAAGTTGTATAGAGTTATGCTTCCACAGCCGTACATGAGGAAACTTAGCAAGTTGTGTTCACATCACGTGTGAACCTTTTATAATCTCATGGAAGAAATGAAATCTCATCCTTTTCTAAATGTGCATGCATCTTCTAGTCACTAAATATTCTCAATATGCTTATCATACATTTATATTTTCCTCTTGTGTGAATTGCCTTTTAAGTGTCCTTTTGCCGTTCTTTCTATAGAGTATTTAAATGTTTTTCTTACTGAGTTATATGAGTTTAATATATAATAACAGTATTAATGCTTGTGGATACTTTCTCCATTTGAAAATTATCTTTTAAATTAATTTTTTATTTTGAAAAAGTAGATATTTATAATCCATATACAGTAAAGTCTTTTGATCATTTTTATGACTTTAAATATCTCTTAATCAAAATAATCTTTCCTCATTCAGAAATTTTACAATTATTTGCTTCTATTTTTATTAAGTTGGACATTTTTTCATTAAATTCCTTCTCATAAGCTATGTAGAATTCATTTGATGTGGACAGTGTCAAAATCTAAATGAGACATCCTTTTATTTTTTATTTTTCTGGTCTGTTCTTTAAGTTTGTATTATCTTTAGATATTAACTGTTTTGCCATTTTATCTTACTGGTTTTTCTTTGAAGTAATTTTAATTCATCAGCTTATGTTTTGGATGTGATAGAGCTCTTCTTTTCCAGAGTTGTTTTTTTTTTAATTTTCCTTTTTACCAAACTTTTATAGATGGTCATCTACAGGCATTGGCATAAGGGAGAAACTCTAATGACCACCTATACCTCTCAGACTGTTTACTGTATATTTAGCTTTGCAGCGTTCTTCGTAACTCTTCCAAGTAAAGCTTCTATTGATTTTATGTGGATACTTTAACTCTAAATTCTTTATCTGAATAGTCCAAAAGATCTATAGGCTGCACACATATTTTTTGTAATATGCAGATAATGAGAAACCACAATTTAAATGACAGATTTGTTAAGTCTTTTATATTCCTGGAAGCAGTACACAAATCTGAAAGACTGATACTCGAGTTAATTAGTATTTGGGGCACTGATGTCTTCTTGATCATTGTCTTAATAGTTCTGAATAGCCTTATAAGTTTTAGCTACTGTCATTTATTACTTAGGAAAGTTAATTTAGATTAAAATAACTTAAAGACAGATGTTGATGAGAATATTATGAGCGTCTTCATTGTCTAGGGAATATGTATAAGATAATCAAAGATTTTCCACTTCGGAATCAATCTTCTTTACAATTTTCCTTACTAAAGGCAAAATATTATTTACCATGTAAAGGAAAAAGCTCTAAATATTGCTAAATAATTTTCATCCCTCTTAAATTGTCACTGATTTATGGGCACTCTATGCCCTGAGAGGCAGAAATGAACTATGCACACTTTGACATGCTTGTGTAGGAATAGACCTCTTTAAAAGATTCAGATGCTACATTGTGTCAGCTCCAGTAAACTGAAAGATTGTAACCAAAATGGCTCATTGCTTTGGGTCCAGATCAATTCACTGATTACCCATTTGCCAAAAGCCCATCAGTATCCTCCCCCTGTTCCCCATAACCAAGCTCTCTGATGTGGGCGGTTGACTTCATGCTATATCCTGACTCCCCTTCCATCTTTTCTTCTGCAAATAGAAGGGTCTATTTCTACTCCAACTGTCCCCATCTATAGCTGCAAGAAGCTGGGTCAGAGATAAACAGAACATTCCTTGATATGATATTCTCTTATAAGAATAAAATAAAAGCTGGTCAATTAAGTCTAAATTGTTAATCAGTCATTTGGTGAACTGGGTTTTGGTAAATTAGCCTGCTTCTATAACTCTAGGATAAGAGAAACTAATCTACTGGATCTCCTTTTATTATTTGTTTATTTATTTATTTAAATCCAGAGCTTGTGGGAAAGTGGGTTTGTGAGTTCTGACCAATAGCAGGTAGGTGTTAAGACAGTATATGTACCTGAATGAGGTGATAAATGTGTAGATTATCTTGTTGGCACAGTCCAAATTCGTGGTTTCGGTTTGTTTTAGGTCATGGGGCATGAAGTTTCCTTTTTCACTTCCGTGTAAGTACTTGCACCTTATAGCGTAATGTGTACAAGCCAATGTTATTCTCCACTTCTCTGCCTTAGCATTATGTATAATCTCTCAAAATCTTCCTGAAGCATTTTCACTCTACTTATCACTAAAACACTTGAACAAACAAATAATCAAACAAAAAGAGCAACAATTTTGGTTTGCTGCCACAAGCCAGTGAGGATTACATGTACATAAATATGATCTGTCCATGGGTGAAAGTGGGGTGTTAAAATCCCTTACTATGAATGTGTTACTGTCGATCTCCCCTTTTATGGCTGTTAGTATTTGCCTTACGTATTGAGGTGCTCCTATGTTGGGTGCATAAATATTTACAATTGTTATATCTTCTTCTTGGATCGATCCCTTGATCATTATGTAGTGTCCTTCTTTGTCTCTTTTAATAGTCCTTATTTTAAAGTCTATTTTGTCTGATATGAGAATTGAACCATGTATTTTAAATGTTACATCAGTAGTCAACTAAAACTGAAAAATAACTATAGAGGCAAAATAACTAGAAACTCTGGACTGAGGACTGAAGGCAAGATTGTTAACTCTAGAATTCACCAGTCTCCTCTCTGGACCCAGAAAAGTGTCTGGAATACAACGGACGCACAACTAATACGTGTTCGATTAAAAACATGAACAAATAAATGAATACAATATCTACGTGATGAAGATACACCTTCTCTTTCAGATAAAATGGGGCTCACAGTCTGTATGTTCAAATGACACTAGCTCCCAAGTGTTTTTTATTTTGAACTCATCCAGAGTATAATGAAGATGTGTGAAAAGGGACACACATGGCTCTCACGTGTGTTAATTTGATTTATCCAAGTGATCAGGATAGGGTTTTAGTTTGAATTCTTTGGCAACAGCCAATTTTTTAAAAATACAGCGCAGTGTGGAAGGAGAAATTTTAAAGGGTCATGATGATGCACATAGCAGGGGAAATGCAAAACATTTGGGCACTGTATGTAAGAAATGCAAAGCACCTTGGGAAGTGCTGACCACATCATAGGTGCAGAATGATCTCTAGCTCCCCTCTCGCCAATACTCAATTCCACTATCCCAAAATCCCTACACCCCTCCTCCCTATCTGAGTAGTCTTTTCTCTTTAATGATCTGGTAAGTAGGCTAATATGTGGCATGCTTAGATGCTCAAAACAGCAGACAGGTTTCTGCTGATCTTGGACACACTTGTGATGGAGCTGTCATCCTGCAGCAGCACAAATGATAGAAGGTGTCTCAGCCTTAAGTCTGGGTTAAGTGCTTGAGCAATACCTTTGCTATCGATGTTGATCATGAGACTAGGACCTATTATCAGCCCTGTGTTTTCTTAGTGGCTAAGACCTCACAGATTAGTTTGATTTGAGAAAACACTGCCATAAGTTCTTCTGGTTCACTTACTCTTTCTAGTTTGGGTTTCCCTAGTAAACCTGATGCATCTACATAACCTAATTCCCTCAGTGCAATATAAGACAGTATGAACTCGTAGAGCTGACCCTTGTGGTCGTGAGAAAGAATAGAATTCTAACCCTAACAAATATATTATTGGCTCTCATAATAATTTCAGAATCTCCAAGTATAGGTTCCAAAAACTTCCATCACATGCCATACAGACCAGCAAAATGGAGATTACAAATAAAAGTTTTAATGATTTCCTTTTAGTTACTGAATAGTAATTTTTGTCGTGTCCTGAGCACTTACTGTATATGCCAACCCTGGTTTGAATACAGTATATAGATTACCTCACTTAAACCTCAGACTGAGTCTGTGATTCAGGACCAGTTACTGTCATCTCCTTTCATATGAAGAAACCAAGCCTTCATTGACTTTAAGTCATTTGCCTAAGGTTGCAACTCCTATCTTTACGCAGTCTTTGCAACTCCCCAAACTGCAATATTACTTCTATGTCATATTTCTTAATTTTTTTAACAATAAGATTACTTAAGATTCACATCTGTGGTTAATATTTGCCTGATGAATGGCTGTGATGTAGTGGTTCAATATCTGGCTTGAATCTTGGCTCTGTTACTTACCAGCTGTGTGTCCTCTGGCAATAGTTTAACCTCTCTGACTCTTTCATTTATCTTTAAAATGTGAGTAGTAAAATCAAATTTAAACCTTGATCTGCTCCTTTGGAACAAGTTAATTGATTTAAATTGTATATTTCTAACAGATTTGTAATTTAGGCAGCTAAGTTTAGTTCTAAAATTTAGCTCTTTCAAGATACATATGAATTTAATTAAGCAATTTAGAACTTTCTATTAACTTTGACAACTCCACGTATATATGTCAATGGGACTTCCAAATCGACATTCTGAAAAGAAACTCATTGTTTTCTGCTCCAGATCACTTCTTCACGTAGGGTTCCCTTTCTCAGTAAATGCTGAGATCACCTATCCAGTTCTGAAGAAAGAAGGAAGGAAGGAAAGGAAGGAAAAGAAGGAAGGAAGGAAAGGAAGGAAAAGAAGGAAGGAAGGAAAGAAGGAAGGAAAGAAGGAAGGAAGGAAGGGGTTTCCTATATCAGTAAATGCAAGATCACCCATCCAGTTCTGGAAAAAAGAAAAAAACAAACAAACGTGGGAGGTGTCCTCAAACACTTTCTCTCTCTCACCCTCCATACAAACCTTCTCCAGGTTCTGGTGGTTCCTTAGCTCTTGAACCAGTTCATCTCATTCCATCCATAGGGTCCTTTCCCTGTCCAATATGCCCTAATCTCTCCCATGACTTACTGTAACAGCAGCCTTCAACTAGTCTTCTTATATTCCCTCTTGCCCCTTTTAATCTATTCTCACTGTCACCAGAATCATTTTTAATTAAAAAAAAATCTCTTCTTGCTTTAATGGCTCCTATTACTCTTACAAATATGAGGTCTCTTGATTGGGGCCATGCCTTCCCCACATTGTACAACCTTAATACTCTGTGACCTCCCCATCACTCTGTGAGTCATGAGGGCTCCTTTCCACCTCCTTCCAGGAATCTTCCCCTATCCCCTCCCCTACTGGTTGCACTTACCAAGTACTTGGCATTTGATAGACACATGTGAATATTTTCTGACCAAGTAAATACATGAATGAGGAGTGAATTAGGAGGATGATTTTCCCCTTACAAACGTGAGACTCTACACATACATTGAAGGGTATACACTTCATAACTAGAACCCTGTGACAGGACTGTCTCTGGAAATGGTGGTGGAGGGATGCGGGTGGTTCTTCACTATTTCCCATTGCATGCACATTTTTATTTTCTGAGTTTCTTTTTCCTTTTACTAAAACTACTTTTCCTTCTTTATATTTTTTCTCTTCTTTATGGCTTCCTTGTATTTCCCTTTTTCTCCATTTAGTACAAGTTCATACCAAAGCCATTTGGATTTTAATTACTATTAAACAGAATGGTGACTGCTCACGTATTTCTAGAAAGCCAACCAAAGCTTTCTCCATACATATAAGCACTTCAGTGTCACACCTCATCTAAAGTGTTCAACAATTCTACTAAAGAATATTTGTATTTTAGAAAAAAAAACTAAATATTAAAAAAATGAATGAATGAATTTTAGCAAGCATATGCTTGTCACTCTATAAGAAGCTTGACTGTTTACATGCTGTCTATTCAGAGCTGTACATGCCACAGTCTAATGTATTTACACCAGCAGGTAAGTAGCTTTCAAAGTTAAATCATAAGCACATTGACTACAATATGTATAAAGCCATACTGCTGAAATCTTTTGTAACTTTTGGAGTTAGAAATACGCAATCATATTTGATTCTGCTTCATTTTTATATATTTTTTGAATTTAGAGCTATTTTAAGTCATAGCTTCCATCCTTTTCATGATCCTTAAAATACTATATTAGCTAAATGTTCACACTTGTCCTTTTTAGCTTGAAAAGAAATGTCACATGCTAGGTTTCTGTAAATGACCCACATTCAGATGTGAACCAAACATAATAGCTTCTGCCATTCATCAAGCAGTGAATTGCTTCAAATGTAGGACACAGGGCAGAGGACTTTGTAAATTACTTTGTTTCATTGTCCATCACCAGAACCTGTGGCATAATATGTGACCTATTTCTATAAACAATAATGCCTAAGGCTTTACGAACAGGTGGAATGTAGTCTCTCTTTTAATTACATTTTGAAGAAATTAAAAAATGTAAAATTTTTAGACATATTGAATAGTTGTATTGTTAAAAGAAATTAAAATTTTCAACCATCACCATGTAATGTGTATTTCAGTAGAATATCATAAAATTTTAGCTTTTATTAAAAACAAACCTACACAGGTTGCAAAAGTAGTGCAATGACCTTGTGTATTCTCCTTTTAGATTCACTAATCAATAGAATTCTTTCCATGTTTGCTTTTCTCCTTTTCTCTCTTTCATCCAATATGATCCAGTATCTTCAATTTTATTCAATTCAATCTGATATTTATACACACATACCCAAAATGGCAAAAATATGAAAATACATGCGTGTATTTGTGTTATTTTTAACCTATTTGAAAATAACAAACTTTCATAACTAAATATGATCATGGAAAGTTGAAATTTAACATTTTATGGAACAATTCTAATACTGTAAATACACAGAGAAAATAGTCTGCTGCTCTTTGTCATCGATGTCTACCAGTGCCCGATTTATTTATGAAATTGGAACTGTTTTTACATTTTTTATCTTAATAGAAATTATTCTAACATTTAGCTGGAATCATTAACTTTCTCAAGAGAACCAAAAAAGTGAATATTTAATAGATGTTCACCAAATTTGATCAGTATGGACTGCATAAATATCCAAAAGGATAAAACAATTCACTTTTGGATAAATGTTATATTGCTTGACTGATTATGTTATCAAATGAATTACAGAATTATCAACGTTCAATTTATTTCTAAATTTTGCATATACGACTATGACCATAGACTATTTTCTCCTTGTTTGTGTAAGCTGGCTCTATAGAGCTGAGAAATATGCTAAAAACTAATAGAGGTTGGTAAGTTGACTCATTCACAACCCATAGTGAAGCTTTTCACTGGGAAATGCCACTCAAAATGGTAAAAAAAAAAAAAATTAAAAATCAAAATAAAACATAATTGACCTTCATACAGCTTTCCACATTCCAATGTGCCATTTTGTTCTCTGTTAAAGCATTTGTTTACCATCCTGTAGATCCTGGCTTGGATGTTGTATAATTATTCTTTCACACAGAATGAAGGAGATGTAAAGAGGAGACAGACATTTCCTGGGCAAAAGGAGCAGAAGCTAGCAGAAACAGGACTGTGATTCCTAATTAATTCAAAGTTAATTGCATTGTTGATAATCCTGCACTTAAAATCTTCATATAGAAAATGTTTATGGCAGCAAATTGACAGTAATTTAACTACATTAAATCTTACCACCATTAAAAGGAAAAGATGAATGTTACATTAAACAAGCTTAAGAGAATGGTAAAGCCTAGTTCTTGTTTAACAAGACAACTAGCAAATCATTCACATTGCTGACCTAGAATCTCCAAACATAGTAAGAATAGTAGTTGCATTTCAAGATGGTACCAAGCCATATGGACCATCAGAGACGCCAGGTGGCAGTTTTGCTTTTTCAGTTGTTTCTCAGTATCCATGGGAGATTGGTTCTGGGAGATAAGATGCTCAAGCCCTGTAGTCAGCCTTCCAAATCCTGGGGTTCCACCTCCTAGGATTCAATGAACTGTAGAACTGCGGATTGTGTATTAAGTTTGTGATACATGATTGGCTGAACCTGTGGATGTGAAACCCAGACATAGGAAGGGTGAATGTATTTATTGAAAAATATCCGTGTGTAAGTGGATCTGAACAATTCAAATCCATGTTGTTCAAGGGTCACCTGTACTTAGAATCATCTGTGGATTATTTATAATGCCTAATACAATGTAAATGCTATGTAAATAGTTACCTGTGTACAGCAAATTCAAGTTTTGCTTTTAGGGACTTTATGGAATTCTTTTTCAAAATTTTTTCAATCCCTGATTTGTTGAATCTGTAGGTATAGAACCTGCAGATACAGAAGGCTGACTGCATTTCCACTATGTGATGAATGAAAAATAGTTGGGGGGAAAATGACACATGCATCTTAGTTGGCAAGAAGGGTCAAAAAAATCTATTTTACTATTTTGGAAAGGATCTAGTTAAGTGAAGATATGTGTTGTGTCCTTTATTTTCACTGAAGAGTCAGACGATGGAATAAAATGAACTTTGGAGAGAACTCTGAGTTTAAATTCTCTCTCTGTTACTTATAAAGAGTAAGACTAACTTTTTTTTTTTTCATGTAAATATGTAAATGACAG
>NW_020175386.1:217013-254452 GCF_003031525.2 Neophocaena asiaeorientalis asiaeorientalis | reverse complement strand
CGGGGCACGAACCCGTGTCCCCTGCATCGGCAGGCGGACTCGCAACCACTGCGCCACCAGGGAAGCCCCCCAAAGAGTAAGACTAACTTTTGATTTTAACATGTAAATATGTAAATGACAGGATTAAGGTAAAGCTAGGTAACACAGTGAATGTGAAATGAACTACCATTATAATAGGAAAGCAATACATTTAAATTTTATTATCTAGCCCATTTAAAGCAAAATATAATTATCCTGATCATTGAAAGAAAATACTTAAAATTCTCCACACCATGCAGAAAGACATTTCCATGTGATCCTTAATTATCTTGATAGTCCAATTTATATTTTGGGCATCTTGTAAAAACTTACTTCTCAAATGGGTAGTTTACTGACACTGTGATGCATTAGGGTTCTTGATCTGGTCTACAGACTGTTAGTGGCACAATTCTATCTTTTTAAAACTGGTTCCAGGCAAACATGGTCAGCCAAGTGTCCACTAAGTCCCAGGATAAATATGATATTTCCCCAGAGTTTTAATTTTACTTAAACTTTTACAAAAAACAAGCATTATATTAAAACAAATATACTGATAGATTAGAGATAGAATACACATTTTCTCTTCTCTGAACTTAGAGGTAATTTATGGGAAAGTTTTATAAGCATTGGCTTAATTAATGTTTATAATACTCATCTAAATGTTACTAGTGAAGTATTAATATTTTTTAGTAAGATACTTTGCTGTCAGTTTATCAGTATCACAAGAAAAGCAGTGCTTTTCTAAATGAATATTTGGAGATGTTTTGAAAAATGGGAAAAGATTAAATGAGTCACTCATCAGGTTAGATACTTCACCAGATTTGTCCATTTATTACTCACGTTGTAAAGCAACCAACCAAGCAAAACGTCTGTGCTGACTGAGCTTGTGGCATGACACTAAAACCAACTTGCTGAGGAAATATAAATCCAAACTCAAATTTCCTTTGACAAATCCCTTTCATTTGAACTAATTTCATATACAAACTAATGGCTAAATATTTCTCATTTTTCTACAGTCTATAACTTAGAATCAGACATAGTAGGCTTCTAGGAGATAGCTGTAAAAATCCCAAATTGTTGTTGTTGGATTATGATATCTAGCAGAGAAAATCATTAAATCATTTCTGGAATCTTAGTCAAATAATTTCTAAAAAAGAAAGGGGACTAGTGAATTAAATACATAGAAATTTATAAAAGAGACAAAGTGTTTAATTACATTTTTGGAAAAAAGCAAACAATATTTGGGAAAAAAACCAAATAACAAATGATTTTGCTTTTAGATTGCACAATGATTCCTGGATATTAGACGCATTTCAGCGCATCCACAGTGAAGAAACCAAGTTTTTTATACCACATGATTTGGAGATTTCCAATCAGGAACTAAGCTATATAGTAAAAAGATCTGAGCAATGGAGAGGACTCAATGGTGAGAGAAGGAAGGTGAGTTGGTTTGAAGTAGCTTTGTGTTTTGACTGCACGAAAGAAGCTCATTCCGTTAGCATATCAGTCAGCTGTTAAATTTTCTCACATTGTTTTTTGAAGCCATTTACTATTGTATTTGATTGCCACCACTGTACAAATCTTGCCGCTCAGTTGTATGTTTATTTTTTTATTAGTCGAGATGAGGAGACATGACCAGATGGTACTTATAGTTCAGCACTCTTATTTTCTTACAAAAATATTTATTGATACCTGCCATATACATATATATGTATATATATGTATGTGTGTGTGTGTATATATATATATATATATATATATATGGCAAAATACACAACGGTTATGAAGAACATAAAAGAATGAGTTTCCACACATGACAAGATTTTCAGCTTTAAAGTGACTTTGAGTGAACAGGAGGGAAGGGATATTACTTCTGCCTTCCTCCTTTGATGCTTTTGTTAGTCAGTCCCCTAGACTAATTTCCCTCTTTCAGGAGAAATCTCCTTTGCCTTTTTCATTGGCTTCACCAGGCTCTTACGTGTTAGCGTCTCCCAGGGTTCTGTACTTGGTTTATTCCTTGTCTGACTCTCCATAGTTCTTTGATAAACCTCCTTTCAAACTGTGTCTTCCATCCGGCTGAAGATGATCAAATACGTGTCTCCAGAATACACCTCCTCTCTGAGTCCCCCCAAAATACAATCCAGCAGCCTACTTGATATCTCCAGATGAACGTCCCGAATTTACCTAAAACCTAGTATGGTCCAAACAAAATCGACTTAGTTAATTAATTAATGCATACATTTTACCTGTGCCATTTACACTTCCATAATCTCTGTACTTGGCATTTTCATGTACTCTGAATCACAAAGATCTAAAACTCAAGAGTTTTTCTAGACTTTTCTTTGTCTTCCTTAATATCTCCTCTTCTCTATTCCATTTGCTACTACCTATGTCTAGGACCTCAATACCCACCTTCTGAATGACAGCCATACTTTGCCAATGGCTTTCTCTGCCTTCAATCCTATGCTACAGTTGCCACATTGTTGCACTGTCCATGAATTCATCCTCGTCTCTTGTCAAAATAGTATTTCTAAAATGCAAGTCTGACCCTGCAGTCCCCTGTCATAAAACCTTCAATAACCTCATACTATTGTGTGTTTGCCATCTGATCTGATTCTTTTCTGCCTCTCCAGTGACATCTCCTGTGTGCTCATCTCTCCCATCCTTTCTCAACATTCCTCTTACCAAATGCTTCTTAGCAAAATATGAGGAGGCCATATAAAATACGGATAATTTGCTAAATATGTCATACTGTTTCACATTACCGTACATTCCTCTCTGTTTGGAAAGACAGCCTCCCAACTCCTCACGTACCACCGGGCAAACAAACTATTCTCCAGGGCTCAGTTTGAGTGTTTTCTCGGTGGAGCTGCCAGAGACAACCATCTCCTTTTTGCTAAAACTGCCTGTTTTACTTGACCTTTCCAGCATCTAACACACAATCTAGGGATTAACTCCCCGTGTGTTCCTCTTCCTCTTTAGACGAAGACTTCTTGTGTAGTAAACCAATAGTTTCTCCATCTTTGTGTCCTCAAGCCCTAACAGGGTCTGCAGAATATAGTACATTTTTATTGTCTGTTTTTTCAATACATAAAAGAATGTGTGCATGAACCATTGAATTATTAAACCTATTTAATCTGCCCGTATAATAGACATAAAATCTACCTCATCCTCTTCTCTACTTGATAGAAACCTAAACATTAGCTTTTAAAAAAATTCCACATGGGTTTACTAACAATATACTCAATATGTCTTGAATTCTCTTAATTTAATAATTAGTTTAAAATTACAGCAGACATTTTTAAGACCACTGTCCTTGACTTAAAGTAAAACAGTTTTTACTTTACCTTATATCCATTTTGGTTTCTTCTTCAAAAATCCTTGACTAACAGCATACTTTTTAAAAGGCCAAAGTGGTTGAAATGATCCTAAAAATCAAGCAAACAGCACTTTCTCTCTAGGATAATTTCAAAGTGCCTGTTCATTTTATTTTGTCATTAAGTTTCACAACATGGAAGTTTAGAAATTTGGAAGGCAACCAAACTTATGTACCAAAATGATTTGAGCTGAACAAGAGAATACAGAGAAAAATAGAGAATTATTTTTATTTTAGCTAGAGAAGACAGAGAATGAGAGATGGGGGAGAAGAGGAAGAACAGGAGGAGAGAGAGGAGAAGAGGGAGGGAGGGAGGAGTCAACTAGTGCTTAAGTGCTAGAAGGAAAATTAAAGGAGATTGTGAAATTCCTTAATTCTTTAAAATTAATATTCTCTTCTTTGTAAAATGGCTTAGCTGACACGTGATGGACAAGAGTAGAACTCAGGAAGAGAGTGTCACTTGAGTTTCTAGTCCATCCTGCTGACTGTGTGTCCACATTCAGATGGATCAGAGAAAAGACAATTTGATTAAGTGTAACCAAAGTAAACGATTTAATCAAAGGCATTTTTGTCTTAAGTAAAATATTTTGGCTTAGATTCTGTTGAGCCATTACCAGAAGTTAATACATCTGGATGAATTGCTGCTGTTCCTTTCACAGCACAGACTCAGCATCCATCAGTGATGAGGCTCATAGAGATGTGTATGCAAATCATTTGAAAATCTGTAGAACACCTGTTATTTCTTGCTGTTGGAGTGACGTTTGTTAAGCACACAGAAACATTCTCGAAGTTAAATTGTAGACGTATATATTTTATTTGTTTGTCACATCTCTTCATGACCTGGTGTTTATACTATGAAGCCTTTCTCTTCCTTATGATTAATTTTTGTATGTTATTCTTCTTAACTTGTTTTATGATTGCTTGTCTAGTTTATTTCAATAGGGAAGTAAGGTAGCACTGTTGAATAATTGATGTACTGATTTCAAGATATTATACCAGTTTAATTGAGAGCAATCATCTATAATCTAAAATGCTAAATTAAGAGTTGAGTGGACATTTTAATATAAAAGTATTTCAAGTAAGTAGTCTAGAATTCTTGTGCGTTAAAAATTTGTTCTAGATTTTTGCCATAGTGCTAGCTATTAAGCACGTGCTTCTCATTTTTATGCTCTGGATTAAAAATTGCCACATAAATGGACACTTTATAATATGCTTAATTTCATTTTATTAAATTGATAAATGCAAAAGCACAGAATACATTTAGAGTATGATGAGAATTTAGGATCATTGCATTTTGTAATTTTTATATTGTTCATACATACAATTTATCATTTGTGCGAAGACAGCCACATGATAATTCCAAGGTATTTTAGCCATGTTTTTGAGAAGGAAAAGGTCACTTTCAGTAGTCAGAAAAGACATCATTCTATTAAACTAATTTGCCTACATGCAAATTTCGTCATTTTTACCTCATTATTTATCATGGAGTTAAAAAAATATATATTCATGAAGGGGCAGCTCACAGCCTGATGGAGCTGGAACTAATATTTTGCGACTCTAATGATTTTTTGCATCCTTAATTAGATAGCATAAGGTTGATATGATTAGGTCAGGATGTAGTGTTTTTCATCAAAATACATTTTAGAAGCTGTATTCATAATGTGCCCTTGCAATTAGATAATGAGCCTATGAATTTAATATTATCGACCCAATTATTATCCCATGCAAACGTATACCTTTAATAAATTTGTGCTGTAGGACCTTCATTAGCAACAGAAGAAATGATATTTCTAGGTACACAGATTGAATGGATATGCTTCAACTTATCTAATGGTTTTAACCATATCGGGAAGCAAAGCTTCAGTACTTAGGCACTTAATTCTGTCACTTTAGAATGGGCTATCGGAGCTCATAGGAGCAGCAGGTTGCTAGGCAGAGTTGGAGAGTTAGGACGGTTGTGCCTCGTGGGACAACGGAGTGTAAATTTAGAGATCCGATCAAGCAGTGTAACTGGAAAACACAGCAACTAAGAAGTCTATTTCTCGAGTGTCTGTACTATCTGAGAACTACCATATGCAATTAATGAAGATGAATATTTCTGTTGTACGTTAGAGTAGTTTTTATTAAGGGATGGCTGTACAGTGGAAATATGTAAGATACCCTGAGAAGGAGCTGCCCACCTCTTATCATGAATGTGTACATACAGGGAATCACACACACATAGAAACACACCCCGTTCTCTTATCCTTGCTATTTATCCACTACTTTTGTGTACTTGGGTAGGGACCACAACGATTGAGTGCTTTAGTTCATTCTTGATGAAGTTCTATTATGAGGGTTCTATACAATTTATAATTTTTAATAAAAGGAGATGATTAAGAAAACCTGAACCTACCTTTACCGATGAATTACTAAGGAGGTAAACCTAACCATTGTTATTGACACAGAAAATTGCGGGCATTGTGTCGTAGTATGACTGCCGCGTTTTCCTGGAAGTATTACTCATCTCCACTTGGGGTATACAGCCAGGGAGTGCGGTGAAAGCTTTGACGTGGGTCATAAGTTGCAAGGTGGCAGCAAACAGAAAAAACGGAAGCATGTTGATGGGGGCTTGAGGTGGAGACACTTGATAGATTTTTCCATGCAAAAGTCTGTATTCAGAATCTGTCTTTGCGATCAAATAATGAGCCTATGAACTGAATATTATCGACCCAATTATCATCTCTAAGAGAAAGGAGACAGTGAGTCGCGGTATAGTGATAGGAAATACCAAGAGAGTCTGAAAACTGAAAGCAGTTGTTTTTGGCTGGAACGAAGGATGGAAAGGAGGCGAGAGAGCAGCCTAGAGAGGTAGACTGGAAACTAGGAAAGTGCATACTAGTCAGGCCTACATATTTATCACGGGCAGTGGGAAGCCATGGAAAGTTTTAATAAAAAGAAGTAACTCATTCGGTTAAGACTTTGAGTTGCCTTTGCATTGAATTTTATAAATTGCTTACTTTAAAGCTGTAACTAATACTTTTGCTTCTTGGAAGGTAAATAGCTGAATGCACTCTGTCTAATACATGCTTCAGTTTTCCATCGTTAAGAGTTGTTTATTCATGAAAGGTCCAAATGGTCCATGGCATTCTCTAACTATCCAATCAAATCCCACAGTCACTTATGGATTGCATTTATGTGGCATCACATGTTCACCACCCTGTCCTGTAGCCGAGGGACAGGTCCAAGGCTTTGAGCATTTTACAAGCTTGGTGGGGACTTGAAAGTAGGTGAGGATAAACAACATGTCAGAGTGGTGACTACTAAACAAAGAAGACTTGAATCTTATTGGTTCAAAGTGCAAGCAGGCTGCTCTGAGTCTAAGAGGTAGGAAGCAGGGTCTAAGTCAACTAGAGCTGAAGAGCATCTTCAGTCCTGATAGCAGGAGAACAAATGGTGGGCCCTGAAACCATCTGCATGTAACACTTCCGGTCCCTGACTGTGATCCCAGTGGACTTTTACACTTACAGCCTTCACCCGTGGAGGTCCCCCCCTTTCCAACTGTCTGAAAGGCACTGAATTGTGTCCACTAGTAAGAAATAAGACTCTTAGGCTCCAGAACAGAATGCTTAGTGAAAGAGACATGCAGCAATGCAGAATGGTAAATGAACTGTTCTTTGTTGGGAAGGTAGTGGACTAGGTGCTAAAACCACTGCTGCATTCAAGAAGAACATTTCTTTTGTTCCAGTAAAGAATGTCTCTTAGGGACTTGAGTGAATACAGCTTACAATTATGCCTAAATTATCTTAAATAAAGAGGTTTCTGCTCAGTAATAAAATATCTATTCTGAACTCCATATCCAAGGTTATTTTCTTCTTGCATTGAACAAATTCCCAATTCTAAAGAAGCATGAAGACAGTTATCTTTTAAAGATTTTTCTATAAATGTAGACTGTAATTAGAACTAGCCACAGCATATAAATTCCAATTCTTGTGCAATAAAAAGATTGATATTGATCTAATTGGAAAATATAAATCTTAGCTACAGTTTAATATATACATATATAAAAAAGAGGATAATTTTTAAAAGGTACGTGACAACAGACATTTTGGCTTTGTTTTTCAAATCATGGTAAGCAAGGAGCAGAGGAAATTTTTCTGTCGTTATGATGGTTTTGGTTAATCGATACACTTTTCTCCCTTCATCTTTTTTTTATCTCTGAACTTCTGGGATGTTTGTTTATAACTTACCCAATATGTTGTTAAACTTTTGAAAGATCATTCGGGCATGGAGAGATCTCTTCTGTGAAGTGAAAACGATAGATAACGACTAAAGAAAGTAATAACTAGGAGCTTTCTGAAGATACCTCAAATGTTTGTGCTTTAAGATTGACAAAGACTTATTGACATTTTGCTAAGTACTTTCCCCCTTGATTCTAAAATCATTTCTATTTGGAGTGAAGGGTAATCCATATGTTTTTGATTCATTAACGCTTAATTTGTTAGCCTCCCTTTTACTGGAGCGGTATATAGCAGCTTTTTCATCTTTTTTATAAGCTTATTTTCTTCAGACACAGGAAATCAAGTTTTTCTAAGAGTAAACAAACTTAAACTCAAAGAGACATGAGAGAGTTTTGTTTGTAACAAAGCACCTATTAGCTTTGAACTACTTCTGTACTCAGTACGCAAATTTCTTCTTTAGCGATCCCTAAGAATCCGATACAGTTGTAATTAACCAAGACACAATACACAGCTTTCTGTTTTATTATTTACTGAAGTTTTCGACTATCTTACTCTAATTTCTCTTCATGATAAAACAGCCAACTACTAGCATATTAATGAAGAAGTCATTAGTGATAGTTATTTAATTGCCATATTATTATTTATTCTTATTAATAATGCAGGAGCTACTTATCTTTTAATAATTATGTGGTGTGAAATTAAATTTCATGTAAGGCATTAAACAATGTCTTTTTCTTTTTTCATTGGCAGTATAATGTTCTTTACCAGGAAAAATGAAAGTCAAACACTTTATCGCATCTTAGTGTTTTTGGAGAAACACAAGTTTTCCAACATTACTTGCGTTAGTATAGGTTTTAATGAGACTAAGATACAGCTCTATCGAAATACAATCTTGGCTACTCCTCTTTGTTCCTTTTACTTATTTAGTTTCTGTAAGGTGTTCTTTGGACTTTTAATAGTCACAAAGCTTGGATAAATTAATATTGCAAAAGTGTCATCACAGCATTACTACTTGTTCAGAGAAATCATTTGTTTGACTCTGAACACTTGCATTTTGGTAGGTCAAAGAGAATTTTTAAAATAATTCTTAGAATTTAAGTGATCTCTTTTAGGAATGAAGGGAGCAAATAAATAGCTATTACTGTGGCTCAGTCTCTAATGTCAAGCAGTTTATATGTTGGTTCATTTAATTCTCAAAGCAAACATAGGGGTTTGTCATTACTCTCATTTTGCAGACGAGAAGATTGAGGCTCAGTGAGATGAAGTAACTTTATTTATTTATCCATCCAATCATTTATTCACCACTTTTTTATTGATCATCTTTTTAGGAAGTACGTACTGTTCTTAGGTGCAAGTGAAAGTAAGTTAAAAGAGTGTCTCTTCCCTTGTAGTCCAGTAAGGAAATAAATGAGGGAAAATATAATAACAATACATTAAGCTAGTGGAATAATAGAGCTATTTGCTGGATATTATTGTGGTACCTTCAACAAAGATAATATTAACCCATTTGAAAGGTCCATTGAAGATCTCACGCTGTAGAAAATGATTGAGATGGGGATTTAAGATGAAGAGTAAGTAGTCCAAGGACAAATTGGCCACCAAAAGAAAGGATGCTCCAAGCAGGGGATAAAATGTTATGATATTTTGGAGCACAGAAAAGAGTTTAGCAGATACAGGTAATAGGGAGCACTAAGACTGGATAAACAGGAAAGAAAAGGACTCATACTGTAGCATCTCACTTCCTGTGTCCATTCCAAAACCATCGTTCCCAGTATTTCAATATGAACTGGTGCAGAAATGACCCATGAAAGACTGTAAAGTCAAGTCAAAAGTTACAAAGGTATACATAAAGTTGTCCAAGTGGTTAGATCTTCCTTTGATCTTCTTTGTGCTTTTATAAATTTCCTATTAATTTTCATAATGAATACATGTTTTTTCACAATTAGGAAAAAAAAGACCTATAAAGCTCTTTGAAAGGGAAAAGTATCAGGCACAATTTAAAATCCTTTACAAGCCACAGTCCTGTACCATTTAGGAGCATCCATTATGCAGAAAGAATATGAAACAGACAAAACCAGCAATTCATGTTACGCTCACGAGCAGGTGTTTCAGTCATGACAATCTGTCTGCTGCATCATGGCCTTATGATCTATCTTCAGACTGGGAGGAAAGAAAATCCCAGACAGCATCAATGTTGTAAGAATATATAGGCCAGCACGTTTACAGCGTGTCTCCTGGTCCATTCTGACTGATACCATTCAAGTTTTGGGGAAACGTGCACATTGCTTACTTTGGTGGCAGAACCTGGTCAAACTTTGTTTGTCCTGTTGAGATTTGGTTGGTTGTTTCTCTTTGTCCACATTTCCTCCCTTCCAATTAGGAGTGCAGTTTGGTTTCCATTGTCGCTGCCAACAGCAGCAGTTGTGCTTTATGCCTTGATTAGGTTCTAAAATACAGCTAAGCTGTTGTGACTCTTCCTGCTGTATATTTGGCAGCAATGAGAGTCGCAATGCGGGGCTCCAAGTGACTCACGCTGCCATCTACATTTAGTTTCTGGTTTTCAGGCTGGTCCCTTGGCTTCTTCTCAGGCAAGCTGTTGGAAAAGCTCTCATTGCCACTCTACAACCTGTCACCAGGTTGATCTATGACCCATTTATCTCTTTGCTTAAGAAACTTGCTTATTTTTAATTTCTTGCTATGAAAAGCATGTTTCTGGGTTGTTTTGTTTTTGTAAGTATTTCATGATTTACCAAATAAATAAAGTCTGCCCTCTCCAAAGTTTGTATCCTTCTAGAATGCCTTCAGACCTTTGCTTTTTCATATTTTGCTGATATTCCTTTCCAGGCATCTTCTAATTATCTCTAGTCACATGTAAAATCTTGAACAATAAGTTTATTTTTTTCTTCAGGATGAAATGAGATATGTCACTAAGTTTATTTTTAAACAAAGAATGCAATTTTTAACTAAACCCTCAGGATTTTTTGAAATTTCTATAACGCTTTAGATATTGCAAAGTCTGAAGGGAAGGACAAGAGAATCTAAGTACAGGAAACTAACTACCCTTGACCAAGAGGGAGTTGGTTTCAAACTCTGAGGAGTCTGCATGGGAAAACAGTCACAGTCCAATCTGGGATAGAGATACTGATACATGCCATATGTGCATTGCTTCAGATCAGACCATTTCTTGGTATCATGTATTATCAAAGGAATTTTTAATATAAAAACCAAATTGTCCCTGTTGACAATTTCTTTTAATGTGTATACCCTTCTAAAATCTGTCCTTCTCATCTCTTAATTTCCATCTTATTCCTGTATACCCTAGAAATAAGCTAAAACACCTTTTAAAGGAATTCTTGGGCATCCCTTAAAATGCAGCTAAGAATTTCACAGTGGTCAGCAGACTGTAATATGATAAACATAGAGTTAAGTAATGAAAGTCTAACTTCATTATTTTAAAAGATTTTTTTTGCCTCTTTAAAGTGGGTAAAATAAACTTTAACACCTTTATTAAGATGCAGTTTACATACTTTTATGTCCACCCATTTAAAGTGCCCGGATCAGTGGTCTTTATCATGTTTACAGAGTAACCTAATTTTAGAACATCTTCATCACCTCGAGTACTGTCATGGAAATGGAAACATGAATCTAAAAGTAAAACTCATAAAACTTGAGATTACCGGGAATTTTTTTTTTTCTTTTTAGGTTCCAGTTTAAGGAAGAAAATTCCAGGTACTTAAGGTATACAGGGCAGATCTGGGTTGGCTCTAGAGAGTTCAACCATATGTAACCCTCTCAATACCTGGATATTTGCTTTTCCTCAAATATACACTTAACGTTTCTAACTCTAGGCCTTTGCAGTCGTGTTTCTTTCGTGGAGCCCCCTTCCCCACGATCTTGTCCATTCAAAATCCTCTGCATTTCAAGGTCAGGCTGGATACCAGCTCCACTGTGAGGCTTTCTGGGATCTGCCGGACCAATCCAACAGAAACCAGCCTCTCCATCTGCATGTGTTCAGACAATTAAGAACTTTATATTGTTCGTATTCTGAACATATTTTATGTTTTTCACTGAATGTCATTTCTTTTCTTGCTACTCAAAAGCTCCTTAAGTTGTCCTGTTTCTTCAGGACATCTGCTTCCCCCCGCAGACCTAGGATAGGAGCTCTCACACAGTAAACATTCAGGTAATGTTGACTTGAGCCGAATGTGCCTGGGCAGAGGCCTGCTTCCTCATGAGGACACCATCTCTGGGCCTTCTCTGTTCGGCGGGATGCCAAGGATTGATAAGCGGGAAAGAATCACCTCTCCTGCCAACTCCCATGAGTCCTCAGGTAGATTCCATGGAGACAAAAATACACATTGCTGCTCCTCTTTCAAGAAATCAGATTACTATGTAGGACATTTGGATACTCAGAATTTATGACTCTGTATGTACACATAGTCTGTATTCTCTCTTTTCTTTGAAACATGAAGAACACAAGCAGTCTTTTTTTATCCCCCCCTAAGATTTTTTTAAGGGATTTTAGAGCAACATAGCCTGGAGGACTTTGACCCCAAGGTTCAATAATAAATGCCAAGAAAAGAAAAAAAGTTATTAATGGTATTAGTTTCTTTCCCCTCTTGAGCCTCATATAATGCTTATGGTAGTCTATTGTTGCATACCATGTAATCGTGTAAGAGGAAAGGACACTAAAGATCATCAGGGCTGAAAGAGAATTGGTTCTGTTATGATAACAGTGTTTTTCTGAGAATTGTTTTATTTGCTATAGCTTTAGGGTCACTTCAAATATCAAAATTTTGTTAGGACTTTTTTCTCTTCCTAAAAGAATGTAGAGTAATTTCAGTCTTGTAAGAGACATATTCATTATTTGTAAGCGATAGTGGAGATTGACCCAATGAACAGTTTAATATCATCTTTTTCATTACCATACCTGGAAGGGAGTTGTTATTTTCTGCAATCCTTAAACGGATAAGCAAACTATATCGCCAGAGTCCAGGAACAGTCATGAAGGAACAGTGCACTTTACTGACATTTTTGCCGCACTGATGAAAGCTTCATTGTCATAAACTAATGTAGTTGATTGTCCTGGTTTTCCATGTTCAGCAGTAAATGCTGCATCTCTATTTGCCTTCTGTTTTTCTCTATTTCTCCAAAATCATTTGTGTCTATCAAGAAAACTGCTGAGAATTCATTGAAGGAAAGTCTGTCACCAAGGGGTTGGCATAAACAGGAGCGAACGTGCAGAGTTTCTGTCCCATTTGCAGCGCTAAATATTTTTGATTCTTGCTGGCAGGACGTGCCACGTATGCCATATCGTGTACCCTGATTTACCTTACAGTGTAATGCATTTGCCTACTCTTCACCAAGAAAAATTCATATCACATATACGCTCTACAAATAAAATGTGACATTCAGTTGTCTGGGGGAGAAGCATATAAACACCAAGTGTTTCTTGAGTTTGTTTTGGTGTAGGGATCCCATATCCAGGATCCTATCTATTTGATGTATTGAATTCACAGAGAAGGCAAATCACCTCCTCTCTGCATGAATCAATATTAGAGGAAAGTTTAGTTTTTAACACTAAATAGAAATTTTATGGCTAAATCAAGTCACCTAACAGTTTAGGTAGTGGTAATCCTTCCTTCCTTCCCTCCTTCCTTCTCCTTCTCTTCTTTCTTTCTTTTCTTCATTCCTCCCTTCCTCTCTTTCCCTCTTCCTTCCTTCATTCTTTGAAAATTCTATGCGTAACCACTTTCTTCTTGTTGGGCAGAAACCAAAGATATAGTACATAACCCTCACGCATAAGGACTCTACTATGATGATGTTGGTAATGGCTATACATTTTTTTAAATGATCCTGTCAGCCACTGGTATTTCCTATTTTTAGTATTCAGGAAAATTGCCACTAGTGAATTTTTCAGGAGGAATATAATGAGGAAACATGACGACAGTAGCTAAACAGTTGAATTGAAACACTTTTTATTAACTGTGTCTTCCTCCAGATTTAGCCAATCCTGACATTTTTGATTGTGCAGTATAATGGTGGAAGAGGCCTTTGTGTTTACATTTTTTTCTTAAGCCTAATCATTATGAGTTTATTGGCTTAACAAACGATAGTCTGCACGGTGTAAATAGACAAATTGGTTTTTCATTAATAGATATATCAAAAAGGGCATAAATATGATTTTCATATGTTTAAAAAACATGTGAAACTCAACAAATGTTTCTTAATGTAATTTTTTTTTGCTGTTTTTTTTTTTTTTTTTTTTTTCTGTACGCGGGCCTCTCACTGTTGTGGCCTCTCCCGCTGCGGAGCACAGGCTCCGGACGCGCAGGCCCAGCGGCCATGGCTCACGGGCCCAGCCGCTCCGCGGCATGCGGGATCCTCCCGGACCGGGGCACGAACCCGTGACCCCTGCATCGGCAGGCGGACTCTCAACCACTGCGCCACCAGGGAAGCCCTTCTATGCTGTTTTTGATGAAGGTTTCCCCAGCCCCAACGAAATTTATAATTACATCCCAGTGATTAATGAAGGACAGAGAATTTTGCTGTTAGGTAATTAGAATGAAAGGGAATGTTTGTATCTGCCTTGATTTTTGGTGTTTTTTTTTTTAACCTTATACTGTGAGAGTGTTATACAAATGTATAGATGAGAATATTTGCTTAACAAGTCAGAGTGTAGAAGGATGTAATAAGAAATAAAACTTCTCTAGAGAGGATATGCCTTTTCCTTGGCTCTTTTGTTATTATTTTTAACCCAAAAGGTTTTACTGCTATGATCTAACAAACAGTTCTTTAAATTTCTCTTGGAAATACAATTAATTTGTAGTTTTTCACTTAAAACATTAAAAGGAATGATAGTACCTCATGTTAGTATCATACATGAAGGTCTTTAACATGTTGTCAACATTATTTTATTTGTTCCTTGGAGAAGCCTTGAGGTAATAGGATCAGACAATTTCACAGGTGAGGGAAATTAGTGAGACTCAGAGAGATGACCTGTCCATCATAATAAATGTCACATCCAGGGCTAAAATCTGGGACATTTTGCCAGGTGTGATCTTTGCAAGTATCAGAATGTTTCGGAAAAGGGATGAAACCCTCCTGAATAAGAATCTTTCTGCCTTTTCTTTTGTGTTTGCATGATTACAAATATGTAAGTAGGTTATATGCCATTTTGCCCTCGATATGTAATTTAGAAACGATACATGGTAAAATGGCCCTTGCTAGATGTTCAACACAGGAATCTCAGCTTATGTGCCAAGACATCAAAGGCCAAGCATTAGGGAATGAACTTTTCAGTTTTTCATTCTATGCCAACTTAGAATTGCAGTATTGTTCCCCAGACACTGATGGTGAGCAGGGCTTGTTCCTGTACTAAGAACCAGTAAGGGAATCCTCGAGGAGGCCCTACAGGCGGGAAGGTTTTTCCAGAGCATAGAGGACCACTTAAGGGCCAGAATAACACATTTTACCTGAATCCTGTAATTTTAATGGAGGAAGATTTCAAAGTCATATTAATACTTTATGTATCTCAACATAGGTAGGTAGATAACAGTAATAAAGGTATCGTCCTGAAACAAGAAAGTCCATAGAAAGTGGGCTAAAACATGTTATTTTCCTCACAAAGAACTAAAATGATAAGACTGAGACTTGAGACTAAAAGAATGGCCAATTCTGTGCAAAGTAAGAAAAGCAATGCAAGCAGTTACTTGCCTTTACTGTTGTCATTCAGTCACTGTCTGGACAATAAGACATATCATTCCAACAAGTAAGACATCGGAAGGTAAGACATCTCGCAAAATCAACTTGGGAATCTGGGTAGTAGACGTTAGATCCTTTCTCTCTTGGCCTGTCTTTCAAGACACTCCTGTGTCAGTGAAGAAAATGTCTAACATACAAAGCTAGTGTGTTGGCTTCAAGGCCCAAGAAAGAAATAGCCATGAAAATGCATGAAATCACCCAGTGCATCTGTTTGCAGCCCCTTGACCTTTAAATATAGAAGAAGATCTTTTAATGCAGTGGTATTGTCCCTCCCTTCCCAATACTAGCCTCTCACCCTCAGATAACCACCAAAAACATGTAACCTAAGTCAAAATTGCTTGCACAGGGACTTCCTTGGTGGTCCAGCGGTTAAGACTCCACACTTCCACTACAGGCGGCTGGGTTCTATCCCTGTTCGGGGAAATGAGATCCCGCATACCTTGCAGAGTGGCCAAAAGATTTTTTTAAAAAATTGCTTGCAGATTCAAAATATGCACCTTAGCCCGCTTCCAAGCAGCAGACCTCACTAATTTCCCCCATGTATGTAACATATCACAGTTGCCATTCCCCCAGTGGTTTCCCTCACCCCATATTGCTCTAGGGTTTTCAGAGTATTTACAGACATATGGGTTGTTTGTTTGTTCTGCCACAGGCAGTGGTTTCCTGGCCAAAGGTCTCTGAGCTTTTTCCCCTGAATCTTCTGACTCTTCCTGCTGTTTTTTTCCGTGACAACATATAACGCGCAAGCACACACACACACACACACACAAAGACACATACACACACAGCCCCTTTGAGTGAGTTTTCCCTCCTTTTCTCCCCCTCTTTATACTGTTTCCTTAATTCCTCTAGGTATAAATCACTGCGTAAAGTACAGGTCTGAAGACCTGGGAGCCCAAAACCCCTGCCGTTAAGCACAGGTTTATAGACTTGTTATTTTCATTATTGCTTTATAAACAACAGTGTTTGAAGCAATGTGTAGGTTAAGTGAAAGAACACTGAGGATTTCCATTGCTTGGATATTTGGAAGCTATGACCTTGAAATGTACACTTGTACTTTTGTACGTGAAACAGCCAGACAGACTTAAAACACGTTGGCACGGCTTTTAAGATTCAGTTTTAGTTTAAGAAAGGAAGCTTCATTGAAAGCCTAGATGACTTTTTAAGTCAGCACATTACTGAATTTTGAGCAAGAAGTTGAAGCCCTCACATAGTAGGTTGAATAGAATTGGTGCAATAAAGGAGAAAGCACATTTCCAGTCTTAGTTTAGAGTGTGTGTGTGTGTGTGTGTGGTGTGTGTCTGTGTGTGTTTATCCTTAGGTTTCTTGCTTATTTATCACTGAATCATTGGTACCTTTTCCTTTATTAAATGACAATATTCTCTTAAAGGAAGAAGGAAAATTACTTGATTTTTATAGTTTGTAATCAGATACCCTCTTGGATATCTTATTTAAGTCATTTGATGTAGATGAACGTGACTATGGATATCACAGCTTACATCTAGGGCGTATTATATTGCTTCCTTTTATCAAGTTTAGTATTTAACTTGGAATGCTTTTATATCCTCCTATTAAAGAACATCTTCTCCCGCAAATTCTCTAAAAGTGCTTTTCTCGGTCCTGGTGTAACTATTAACACAGGGCAGCTACTCCTACCACCGTAAAGAACTTAATAAAGCACCTTCACATAGATAATTGTAAAGAATTGCTATAACTTTACGTGAAAGATTTCTCTTTTCCTATTTGATGATTATACCCATACTGAAGAGAGGCTCCAAGACTTGGGCAAAGTTTCTGGTAAGAGGCAAAGCCTGGGCTGAAACTTGGGTCTTTTTGTTCCAAGCACCTGTGTTCTCTCTCTTCCCTCCACAGTTATTTGAATTCGATAATACTAATATATAACATTATATTTCACAAAAGAACTGGAGACAGAGGTTGCTCATTCGTTGCGCATGATACAGTTTAAACTACTACTTTTTTTTTAAC
The DNA here is from genome assembly GCF_003031525.2 of Neophocaena asiaeorientalis asiaeorientalis. Taxonomy (NCBI): domain Eukaryota; kingdom Metazoa; phylum Chordata; class Mammalia; order Artiodactyla; family Phocoenidae; genus Neophocaena; species Neophocaena asiaeorientalis. The sequence goes on along the minus strand of NW_020175386.1, from coordinate 237,088 downwards.
ATCTTTATTAGAGGATAATTGCTTTACAATGGTGTGTTAGTTTCTTCTGTATAACAAGTTGAATCAGCTATATGTGTACATATAACCCCGTATCTCCTCCCTCTTGCGTCTCCCTCCCACCCTCCCTATCCCACCCCTCTAGGTGGTCACAAAGCACCGAGCTGATCTCCCTGCGCTATGCGGCTGCTTCCCACTAGCTATCCATTTTACATTTGGTAGTGTATATATGTCCATGCCGCTCTCTCACTTCGTCCCAGCTTACCCTTACCCCTCCCTGTGTCCTCAAGTCCATTCTCTATGTCTGCGTCTTTATTCTTGTCCTGCCCCTAGGTTCTTCAGAACCATATATATATTTTTTTAGATTCCATATATATGTGTTAGCATACGGTATTTGTTTTTCTCTTTCTGACTTACTTCACTCTGTATGGCAGACTCTAGGTCCATCCACCTCACTGCAAATAACTCAATTTCGTTTCTTTTTATGGCTGAGTAATATTCCATTATATATATGTGCCACATTTTCTTTATCCATTCATCCGATGATGGACACTTAGGTTGCTTCCATGTCCTGGCTATTGTAAATAGTGCTTCAATGAACATTGTGGTACGTGACTCTTTTTGAATTATGGTTTTCTCAGGGTATATGCCCAGTAGTGGGATTGCTGGATCATATGGTAATTCTATTTTTAGTTTTTTAAGGACCCTCCATACTGTTCCCCATAGTGGCTGTATCAATTTACATTCCCACCAACAGTGCAAGAGGGTTCCCTTTTCTCCACACCTTCTCCAGCATTTATTGTTTGTAGATTTTTTGATGATGGTCATTCTGACTGGTGTGGGGGTGATACCTCATTGTAGTTTTGATTTGCATTTCTCTGATGATTAGTGATTAAACTATTACCTTTTAAAATGAAACATTAAAAATAATTTTAAATTCTAGGTTACCATCTACCTTTTGAAAATGTTGAATATGTTATATCACAGCGCAGTATGTTACCATCTTTGCGAGAAAATAGCCAGTTTTAAGTCACATCCCTAACTTCAAAGAACATACAATTCTATTAGAATAGGTAGAAACCATAGACATCCTTTAAAAAAGTAGGAGACAATTTGGAGCAATTATTAATGTGATAATGAGTCAGTTCTATGGGAGTTGAAGCATTAGGGACCACATCAGGTAGGGATGGCGTGAGAGAACTTGTTTCCTTCTTAAAATTTACAGGAAAGAAACCCTCTAAGACTTCACCACCGAAAAGGTAATCTCCGTGTGTGGTTACTGTTTGAATGATGTGGTGCCGGAAGTGTCCTCCTGATGTCACCTCCTTTTGGGGTTCTCACCTCAATTACAGTTGCGAACTGGCTGAAATGCAAATACGTTCTTTCCACTTTCAAATTCTAACAGAAGTGTGGATAATCTTTCCTTTCCTTGGATGTTTCAACATAGTAGCCCTCAACTTACAAAAAATTTGTTAAATACTTAGTGGGGAAACAAGATGAAAATGGAAAATGTTTCAAGCTAACAGCCAGTTTATGATCCTGCTGATTTACTCAGTAGGAAGACCCTGCCCTATGAAATATTACTTCGGAGACACAACTACCACACCTTTACTCCAAAGAGCCCTTATAAATTTTTAGGAACTTCCTACTTCCTTGCTTTTTAACTCCCAGCTTGCTGCTGAACAAAGGAAACTCTTTACAACCAATAAGATTGGAAACACTCTCCCAGGGGTCCTTGATGGTGGCAAACTAGGATCTTTATTGAGTTCATTTTCTGGTCTGAGAGACACATCTTTCCCCCACCCCCTACCATGGTGATTTGCAGAGCTGTGGTGACTGACAGTGTGAATAACTGATTTCAGGGAGAAATTCAGGTCTTGCCTTTCTGGGAACAGACGTATCCCATGACACGCTCAGTGATATAGCAATGCCATCCAAGTATACGGCATTCCTACAACAGGAAATATATATTTATGTTACCAGGATCATAGTAAGGGAACAGTTTGAAGACACAGAAAGGTTTTCATATGCCACCTGAAGGATGAAATATGAGAGATGAGGCACTCATATTTAATATGACACCTTGAGCCTGTTATATTTCTTAAAATAACCTTATTTTACCAAGAATAGGAAATGTGCCTGCTAATGAACCTTTCGTCAGCAAGCTTCTTAATTAAAAGAATATGAAGAAACAGAGGAGGGGAAGCAGGAGGTGCTTTTAGCCAGGTCATCCCTCATCCCAAGAGGCATCACGTTGCTTACCGCATCAGTAAACTTTCTTCTTTAAAAGAATTATTTAGTCTGCAAGCAGCAAATAAAATTTTATTTTTTCCTCACATGTAAAGTTTATCACAGACAGACCACCAGGCTGTAGTTAAACAAATCAAAAAACTCAGGGTTTATTTGATGTTAAGATCAGAACATTAAAATTCACATGTGAGAATAAGATTATGTGTACCAACTTCCTTTCATAAATGTCACTATAGGAATGGGAAGACTGTATATGCTCATTATCTGTACTTATTATTTATAAAATTAGAAATTATATATGTAATGTTTATCAAGAAATCTTTGCAGCTGTTAGATATTTGATAAAACCTCTCAAAAGATCAATCAGAGTTATCCCAAAGCATAGGCCATCTGACTAATGGAAGAAGAAATCTGAACACTTGAAGTTGGCTATCAGAAGCTTTATGTACAGTTCAGATTATCTGGCAAAATAGTTAACAGTTGTGTAATTAAAGTCTCAGGAGAAGAGAGATTGGTGCAGAAAAAGAGTAATGGCTGAAAACTTCCCGCATTTGATAAACAACGTACATTTAAGATTCAAGGGCTTCCCTGGTGGCGCAGTGGTTGAGAGTCCTCCTGCCAATTCAGGGGATGGGGTTCTTCCCACATGCCGCGGGGCGGCTGGGCCCGTGAGCCATGGTCGCTGAGCCTGTGCTCCACAACGGGAAAGGCCACAGCAGTGAGAGGCCCGCGTGCCGCAAAAAAAAAAAAAAAAAAAAAAAGATTCAAGAAGGTCAGCAAATTCTAATCAAGATAAGCTCAAAATAAACTGCACTCTGAAACATAATTAAATTGCTAAAATCAAAGACAGAGAAGCAAATCCTGAAAGCAGCCAGAGAAAAATGACACATTGCATATAGGGGATTACTTAGAAGCAATGTAGATGCAGTGAAAAAATACCTTTAAAATGTTGAAAAAAAAACCCAAAACTGTCAAGTCAGAATTCTGTATCCAATTAAAACATCCTTCAAGAATGAAGGTTAAATAAAGCATCCTCTTGTAAGGAAAAACTAAGAGAATTCATCCAGCAGATCAGGTACAGAAGATGGGCTAAAGGAAGTTCTTTAGGCTGAAGTGAAATGACACCAGAAGGAAACTGGAACCTTTAAGAATGATGGTAGAACAGAAATGGTATATATCTTGGTAAATATAATAGACTATTTTCCTCTACTCTAGACTTCCATAATATATATATGACTATCTAAATGAGATAAAAGCATAACATTGTCTTGTACTTTTCAATATATGCAGTTGTAGTAAATATAGCAATAATAATATAGAAGATAGAGGATAAAGAGACCTATATGTTTGCAAGGCTTCTATGTCTCACTTAAAGTGGTGAAATATTAACTGTAATAGACTATGAAAATTTAGGAATGTACATTTTTAATCCATAGAGTAAACACCAAAATAATGGTACAAAAATATAGTAAAAAATCCAAAATGTAGATTAAAATGAAATATTGGAAATATTCAAATATTCCAAAAGGAGTCAGAAAAGGAGGAAAATATTTTTTAAGGTGTTGATAAAGAGAAAAACAATAAATTGGTGGACCTGACTCCAACCAAATGAATAAAGAAATTATACTTATATGGTCTAAAGAGACCAATTAGAAGCCAGTCATTACCAAATTGGAAAAAAAAAAAGCATACCACATACCCAAGTATACGCTGTCTATAAAAAAACCCACTTTAAATATAATAATATGGATGGACTAAAAGAAAATAACAGAGAAAAAGTTTTTTAGAGATTGATGTGACTTTAATTTGTTATTCTAATTAGAATAAGAACAGTGAGAGCTATACTTTATAAACATGCATTCATCCTACATCATTGTTTTATGGTTTTACATTGATCATATACAGAGAAAAACTAACATTGGAATTAAGGCAATAATAACCACATGTGCAAACCAAGCACAATACCGGGACATGGTCTTTGGTAAATAGCTCTTTTTGTTGACTGTTGGTTGATATTGCTGTTTTCAGGTCAGCTTTTGTTTTGTTTTGTTTTTTTTGCGGTACGCGGGCCTCTCACTGTTGTAGCCTCTCCCGTTGCGGAGCGCAGGCTCCGGACGCACAGCCTCAGCGGCCATGGCTCACGGGCCTAGCCACTCCGCGGCATGTGTGGTCTTCCCGCACCGGGGCACGAACCCGTGTCCCCTGAGTCGGCAGGCGGACTCTCAACCACTGCGCCACCAGGGAAGCCCTTCAGGTCAGCTTTGAGATAAGCTTTGAATAGCTTCATTTATTTAAAAAAAAATATTCCCTCCTACTGGCTCACAATGGCCAGAAGAAGCCTTCGATAATCTCTTTTTTTGTCATTTGCAGTCATTCTGTCCAGGGTTTTCTGATACATCTCATTGAAATCTGTCTTATTTGAACAAGATCAATCTCACTTCGAGTATACAAACAGTAACAGAAAAACTTGAGTGACTATATTAATATTATAATAATTCATAACTGGTACCATACTATCATATATATCATAAGTGGTTTTTTAGAGCACCACCCAGCAAAATTCTTCTCGAGTGCACATGTAGTACTGTAGTAACTCATATTCTGAGCAATAAAACAAAAAATTCATTGTAATATTTCTTACCTGAACTCAATGAATATATTCCCAGGGGTTCAAGCTGCCTTTCTGAATTTTTAAATGCAGTATCTTAATTTTGTTGATGATGTTAAAATTCATATTCTAAATAATATGCACAAATAACTATTACAGCCGTGCAATTGCAATAGCACATTTTTGAAATACTTCCTAATTTAGCCTCCCCAATGGATATGTTGGTTTCACTCTCCCAAACGCAATCCATGAAAAGCTCAGTGTTGACATCAGAACTGTGATGGAGGAAGCTATTATTTAGAGACGATGAAAGCCTGAAGCCTGTTTCTTCTTGTTGCTTTGGAATTGGTAGATAGGAGTGAGAGGTGTAGAATCAGAATAAACAGAGGTGGGTTCTAAGATATACAGTTCTCTATCTTGTGTTCTAGTCTTTGGTCCAGAGAGGAGGTAGGTTAAAGTAGCTGACTGAAACTCAAAGTGCAGCCTCCCTCTATCCTATATCCTACCAAATTTAAGCTTGCACTAAAAACGTATGGTACAAAGTGTGCAGTAGAAGTGAGATTTCCCATTCCTGGGAGCATGGGGACAAACCTGGAAAGGTCTCCTGCCCTGATGGAAGAAGCTGGAAAGGCAGTTGAGTTGAGAGGCACCCACTGTGGTCATTCCACAGCATCAGCAAGACCAGGGCTTGGCTGGAGGTGATGACAGAAACTTAGCCTGGTCACAATAGCATCAGTAAGAGCTGAGGATTGGCTGAATTATCCAGCGACCACCACTGGATTCTGACCAAGTGGAGAGCCATCAGCTGGGCAAGCAGTGACCAGGCGGTGAGGGAGGTAGCCTTAATGACCAGAAGGCGTGAAAGGATGCCAAGAAGAACAAATGACCCTTTGTCCTCATCCCACTACATCACCTAAAACACACTGTATTCCCACAACTCTCTCAGGAATCTCTTCTGACTTTTCAGAGAGAAGCAGATAACAGGGGAGAAATTTTTAAAAATGATAAATGAATGAGCTCTTCAAAAATATCTCTGTGAAGTAGCTTTTATGAATTGGATGGGTTTAGAATGTGAAGAACAGGAAATGAAAATTGACAACCAGGTGTTAAGTGTGAACAATTAGGGGATGGGGCAGTGTCATTTACTCTGGTGATGGCAAAGACCCAAATAACTTCCTTTTCAAAGGAGCAGGGGGGACTAGAAATCAATAGTTCCATTCCAGCCATGTTACATTTGAGATGCCTAATAGATGTACATAGGCAAATGTCAAATAGTTGGATACAAAATCTGTAGCTCATGGGAGAAGTCTGGAAAAGCAACATAAACTTGAAAGTCATCAACACATAGATAGTGGTTAATAGTCCAGGAAGAAAATGTCAGGAGAGGGTTGAGAGTTGACAGGGAGAAGACTACAGTCCTAAAGAAAATGTGTAGAGGTCTTGGAAAAGGAATGAGCAAAGGAGACTGCATGACAGTGTAGCTAAAATCAGTGTATCTCCCCCTGGAAAGGACTTAAAATGTTTGAGGTATTTCTCACAATCTGGTGGCGAAACACAGACTCAGTTGAGATAAAATTGCAAGTAAAAAATCGTTGAGAACATATGTGACTTCAGGTAATATTTTCAGTACAGAAGAGAGGAGAAATGAAGAGAGTACACTCAGACTGTGAGAATCAGATCCCCACATTCTGTTTATTTCCACTAGAATTTGATGAATCTGGGACAGAAGCTTCCAAATTGAACAGCTGGGATATGATATCCGTCTTACACACTGCAGAAGCGAGAGCTCCCATAGCTTTTTATCCCATGTATTAATAAGTCTTGGGGATGCAAAGGGAGAAAATTTAGTTAGGATAATATCGTGTACTTCTATGTGGGATTATGAACCCTTAATGTTATTGTCTCAACTGATGTTTTTTGGACTAGGAAGAGGCAGCTGGCTCTCTGTGGTTTTCACAAGAAGACATCCACCTCACCGGGCTCTCACAGTGAGAAAAATTTTAAATGCATAAATGAAGATGGATCATTTTCCCAGTCCCATTGCTTCCCTTTGTGATGCTTTTTGCCCCGAGATTACACAAATGGATGGTTTTATGGCCACTCAACATAGCACAGCTGTAGATACAATATATATAATAGAACAAGAAATTGTTCCGAAATTGGGAGGGTATTATGCAAGCATTTTCTGTGTAATGCTGTCAAGTTCAAAAGCTGCATGCGGGCTTCCCTGGTGGCGCAGTGGTTGAGAGTCCACCTGCCGATGCAGGGGGCACGGGTTCGTGCCCCGGTCCGGGAGGATCCCACATGCCGCGGAGCGGCTGGGCCCATGAGCCGTGGCCACTGAGCCTGCGCGTCCGGAGCCTGTGCTCCGCAACGGGAGAGGCCACAGCAGTGAGAGGCCCGCGTACCGCAAAAAAAAAAAAAAAAAAAAAAAAAAAGCTGCATGTGTCACCCCGTCCCATCTAGCACACACTGGCCATGTAAGTTAGAGGTACCCTAGAGCTACTGTTAAATTATAGGCATGACTGCTAAGAATGTTCTTGGCATTGTGTTTTTCTTTTCTTCTTTTCCTTTTTTTTAAATTTAGTTTTTGTCAAATGCAAAAAAAAAAAAAAAGTTTTCTTTCATCCTTTGTCATTTTCTTCAGCTCTTTTCCCTGAAACTTGGGCCAACTTAAGCGTGCCCTGGTGTGAGGCAAGGCCACCAGTATACCAACCCATTCCATCAGTCATCAAGTGTGCAGTTTTGCTTGTGACCCACTAATTTTCGAAAACAATGAAGTTTTACAGTCATTCATAAGGAAGCCCCGGGAACACGAAACGATATTGAAATTAAGCTTAGCGTGTGAAAACATTATGTTCTTGTCTTCCTATCCCTCTGCGTTTATGTCTCTGTGCTCTGAGTCATAACATTGCTGTAAAACCTGACAGCTACGCTGTGTGCATCACTCTGCTTAGACCTGGGGGTGTGAGATCCTTGTAAATCTCGGCTCTTGTAGGACTAGAAGCTGATTAACGTCTGCTGGCTTGCTTGGGAGCTCCGTTCCTTCCTGTACTTCCACTGTCACTGCCAAACAGCAGCAGTCCCTTACAGGGCTCCCCAGTCTACCTCTGACAAGCGAAATGTTTTGAGATTAAAAATCTGAAGAAATTGGTGCAGTGAGTGCTTGATCAGGTGGTTTCTCCTTAGGAAACTGCTTAATGGGGAAAATTCAGCACAACCTCCCAGGGGCGGCCCAACACAGAACTTGAATTTAAAGAAACAGGATTTTTTTTTCTTAAATTAGACAAATAGGCTCAAATGCCTCAAAGTGAAGACCTTTGTTTCTTGAGAAAAAGATTTATTTTTTGAATGATGCTTCTTTAATTGCTGATGAATGCACACTCATTCCAGAAAAAATTCAAGAGCAGACAAAAAGTAGAAAGGAGAAAATAGAAATGATCTGTAATTTCCAAATCTCACCAAAATTTAGGTCATACTATATATATGTTCCAGTATGCTTAAAGCATTTTCAGTGTTATTAAAGATTCTATGATGTTAATATTTGTATAAGAGTCCATTGCATGGAAGTACCAACACTGATATAATGTATTTCCTGTTATTCAACATTTAAGTACTTTCTCCCCTAATTTTACACTGTTATGAATAATAAACAAAGAACATTTTTGTACCTAAATCTGGTCCACATGTGATAATTTTCTTAGGATCATTTTCTAGCAGTTGAATTTCCAAGTCAAAAGATATAAAAATTTTGAAAGACCTGTTATCAAATTACTCCTAGAAATGTAATAACTTACATGATCACCAGTGATGCAGGTCAGTGTACATTTTAACCCATCAGTAGCACCACAAAGTATCATCCTTTTTAAAAAAATTCTTTTGCCAATATGAAATAGGATTTCATTATCTTAATTTGTATTTTTTGATTGCTAGTAAATCTGAAAATTTCCACACATTTAATGCCTATTTGCATTTCTTCTGTGAATTATTCACTTATGACATTTGCTATTTTTCTATTGGGGTATTAGTGATTTTATTTTTAACTTGTCAGAGTTCATTATCGATTACAGCTGTAATGTTTTCCTTTTGGCTATCTTTTTTTGTTGTTGTTGTTTAAACACGTTTCCAGTTTGTCACTAGCCGTTTAATAATGACTGACTTTTTAATGAGTTTTAATCCGTAGTGACGGAAATTTTTCTTTCTGAGTTCTTTCATTGTTTTTATAACTTCTAAGTCTTTCTCTAACCCCCAAATTAGTTAATTCGTCTAAGAGCATTACTAGTTTTTATTTTTCATGGTTTTACTTTAAACATTTAAAAACTTTGATGTATCTGGGGATTTATTTTGGTAATGGCATCATGAGAATCCAATGAAAAACCCACCATTTCTCTATCAGTCAAGGTTCTCTTAACTATTAAAGACATGTATACACTAAGATCTATTTGGAGGGGGCTAAATATTTTATTACCTATATTGTCAAGTCTTGTAAACCATAGTGTTTTGTTTCCCATGAATTCTCATATCTAATCACACTATGTTATTCTCTTCGTTCTGCCATTTATTACATAGGCTGAGTATGTAAATTCATATCTTATTACATTGAAATTGTTCATAATTTCAGAACAATTTTAAATAGCACTACTGCTAATTTGGTTTTAATTTATATTGGAATTCCTTTTGTGTTTCATTGCTGAGAATTATCTTGACTCTTGGTTTAAGGTAAATCATTATTTTTCATGTCAAATAAGGATCTGTCTTTTTTTGGTTTTCTTAGAATTTTATCAGGAATACATTTTGAATATTAGCAAATACCTTTTCAACTTTTATTGAGGTTTTGGGATATGTTTTACATTCAACTTTTTAATGTAATATACTATAGTAATATATTTACCAATGCTAAAATAATTTTGTGTTTTGAAGAGAAATGCTACCTCTTTGAGGGAGATAAATTTTTATTACATTAAAGAATATTTTTCCTAATAATGATTATGATTTTTAATCAGATAGTAATAAGTGAGTTTGAGTTGTTATTTCTTTTTTTAGAATGTTATCTATGTTTGTTTGGGATTTTATGATTATGCTACTTTTATAAAAATTACTTTTTTGGGGCCTTAAAATATTCTTTTTTTTCTTTTTAATTTAACTTAATTTATTTTATTTTTGGCTGTGTTGGGTCTTCGCTGCTGTGTGTGGGCTTTCTCTAGTTGTGGCGAGCGGGGGCTACTCTTCGTCGTGGTGCGTGGGCTTCTCACTGCGGTGGCCTCTCCTGTTGTGGAGCACGGGCTCTAGGTGCGTGGGCTTCAGTAGTTGTGGCACGTGGGCTCAGTAGTTGTGGTGCATGGGCTTAGTTGCTCCGCAGCATGTGGGATCTTCCCAGACCAGGGCTTGAACCTGTGTCCCCTGCATTGGCAGGCGGATTCTTAACCACTGTGCCACCAGGGAAGCCCGGCCTGAAAGTTTTTAAATAGCATGAGAACAGTTCCATTTTTGAAAATGTTATGGTACTCACCAACAAAGTGCTCTGGCATAGAACGCTTTTCGAAATAATTTTTGAAAATATGTTTATCTTCTTTCTTGATTGTTGGGGTTGTCTTTTTGCTGTTTTCTTGGCTTATTTGGGGGGATTTATATTTTCCAAGAACTTTTCATCTTTATGGAGACATAAATTTGTTTACAGAATTATATGTCACTACAGTTATATAAAACATCTCCATTTTCAGAACCTGCATTTCTCTGGTGTGCATACCGTCTTGCCATAAAAACCCCTCTCCCAAAAGCTATCAGGTATTTCTGTGTATCTTCAGGGAGTCCTGGGTGCTCAGGAATAAGTCCTGTCAACTGATGGTGCCCCATGTTATCCCCCGCCTTCCTTGGCTTCCTGGGGCTCCCAGGGGTGCAGCAGCCATTCCTTTCCACTGAGTACCACTTCTGCAAAGCCCAGGGTCTCCCCAAAGGCACCGCTGCTTCTAATGGCGACCATCTTTTCTCCTGTGTCCTGCTGCTAACTCCCTCTGGTCATTGATCCATATCAATAAGTTCATAAGTTCTGGTCTCCTCAAGGCACAAAGCCACTAATGGAACCAAATTTTAAGAGGTCACTTTCTGCCCTGTCTTGTGTTATACACTCCAAAAGGATACCCAGGAACCCAGCAGAGGAGAATCCTACTCAGGATGTCTAGGATGGGACCCTGGGCATGCTGCTTAGTTAACACACCCTCAAAAATATACTTGAGGCACTTCATGGAACTTCAGTTTGAAATGACTGGAGCTGGAACTGAAGACAGGTCAGGGTGAGAAAGACCATCCTGTGCCCAGAATCAGTTCTCTCTATTAAACAAAGATTGTTGATGGGCAAGGCTTGGCTTCATTGGTAAGAAATAACTCCTTAGCTCCTCTGTAAATAGCCTATAATCCAAGCACACCAATTAGCTAGCAAGGACCTATTGTCAACCCAGAGGACAATAGACACAATTATTATAGAACTTGGGTTCTTCCACTATATGCTACAGATCTCCTTTATTATTTATAGTTTAAATTTCATTTATTTTTATCAAATTTTTTCTCCCTTGCCTGAATTAGACAAGGATTATTATCTGTTTTGCTTTGTTTTGTTCAAATGTGTAGCTAATGGATTTATGTATCAATTTAATTCCTTTAATTTTCACTTCTACATCTATTTATATTCTCTTTAAATGTGTTTTTTCTTCTAACTTCTTTGTTAGATTTTTTTCATTAGGCATTTAAAGTATTTGTGTCCATCCATGAATCTATCTATAAGATTTAATCTGTCCGTAAGTATTTATAGATTTGGTTGCATTATCTAATATTTCATTGTATATTATTCTTTTATTTTCTGAGATGTAATTAATTGCAGTTTTGATTTCTTTTCTTACCTAATTTGTATTTAGAAGATGCTATTTGTTGTATTGTTATGTTTTTAATCTCCAAATGGTTTGATGCTTTCTATTTAAATTTACATGATTATTTCCTAACTTATTTTAATGTATTATGAGAATGTGCATCACCTGTATATTTTTTCACTCAAATTTTTATTGAGGTTTTCCTTTATGGTCTAACACATGATTATTTATATAAATATTTAATGTACACTTGGAAAAAAAGATTATTCTCGGTGGGATTTGCAACTTGATATGTCTTTTTCTGGAGTATTCATTAATTCTAATTGTCTTTATTAGTGTATTAAAATACCACATATCTTTGAACACTGGATATACCAAAAGCTCAAATGAGTGCTTATGAGTTCTACTGTAATGACGTCACAGTTCTCTTATAGGTATAAGAATTTTAGACATATTTCTAGAGCGGATTAGTGATCGTGGCCATGAGTTTACCTTTTAGGGAATGAAATTATTCTTTTTTCCTGTCGCCTTGAAGACTATTTTGTATCAATTGCTCTTTCCACACATACTGTTTACTTACTTTTATGAATCTTTCTTAGTCTAGCATATCAGTTATAAGAGCAAATTTGAAGAAAAACTAGCAGCGTTTAATACTGATTCTGCCTACTTAATTCTCTTTATTTCCTCATTTGTAAAATGAGTATGTCAGTTAGGACCATCTAGCTGACTCCAAATCAAATTCGTTTGGCTTTATCCGGCTTCATTTCTCTGAAATGCCTCCTGCTGTGCCTTCTCTATATGCTGGTTTCGTGCTCAGGCTGGCCTTATGCAGAGTTGTAAGAGGATGACTGCGGTTTAAGTTTTCAAACCCATACGCACGATGTCTTATTTCCATGAGCAAGGAAACTGTTATGTCAGCTTCCCTTTCTATCTCAGTGGTCTCAGTAAGTGACATGTTGGGTAGGGTTTCCAAGAGGCTATTCCCGGAAGCTGGAGGTCTGGTCAGTTTTTCCTGAGCAGGGCTGCAAAGGGAGGGATGATAACTTAATAAAAATTGGGTCTATTAGAATGGAAAGAGTAGAAATCAACAAAAAATGGCAATAATATCACTTACCTCATACTGGATGAGGGCATCTCGCTAAAGCAATTAGAAGAACGCCCGACACCTTGCAAGTGCTCAATAAATAAAAATGTTATTATTATTAACCTTTTCATATTGTTTTTTAAATTTCCTTGTGGCAGCCTGTATTTGAATTTTTTAAAAATCTAGTATGAACCTAGCTCTTCAGTAAGAGAATCTATAATGTTTTCCACTATTCTCAGAACTTCCGTTTACCAATTGGTTCTGTCATCTTGTTTTATAAACTGTCGAATATAATATCTTCTTTTGAATTTCCTTGATGCTGTGCTTTTTGCTATCTGAAATGTATAGATTTTCTTATCTCTCGGTGATTTCTAAAGTACAACTGTTATTTTGTATTTCCTAAGTGGCTAAATTTAAAAATTACTTATGCGAGCTTATGTGTTTTTTCTAATTTCTTTAAAAATCAGTGTAGGAATAATGTAGAGACTTTTACTTACCCCTATGTGATGTGATGACAAGGCACACTTTTATTTTCCCTCCCCAACTCCCTGGTTTTTGTTCATATGATCCTGGGTAATAGAAACAAATGATTATTTTTTTAAATGTGGTTTAGCTTCTTTTGCAAGAAGCTTCACATGTGTCCTATCACCCTGCTGCCCCCTCCACACTTGTTTTCCTTCTCATTAAGGAGTGTCCAGTGCATATTTCCTCCACTCTACATGTGGTCTGGTATCTCACTGCCATGACACTCAAGAAAAGTAAATATAATAACTGTTTTTCAAAAGGGAACTTTGGGAAATGCAACTCTACATAATGAAGACAACAGTTGATATTATGCCCAGCAGTGTTCCCACATTTTAACAGAATCATACTTTCCCTTTCAATAAGCAAATGGTCCACTTCAATGATTTCCCCAAGACCAAAGGTTGTCTTAGTTTTCATATGAATTACAACAGGTACATTAAGAGAAACACAAAAATGGGGCTTCCCTGGTGGCGCGGTGGTTGAGCGTCCGCCTGCCGATGCAGGGGACGTGGGTCCGTGCCCCGGTCCGGGAAGATCCCACATGCCGCGGAGCGGCTGGGCCCGTGAGCCTTGGCCGCTGAGCCTGCGCGTCCGGAGCCTGTGCTCCGCAACGGGAGAGGCCACAGCAGTGAGAGGCCCGCGTACCGCAAAAAAAAAAAAAAAACACAAAAATGATAGTTCACCTTCAAATGCAGCATTCCTTCTCACTGTTTCCATGTAAAAGCGGTAGAGTGCAGTCTCAAAGATAATAGTGTGCTAAAAGGGGAAAGGGGCTGAGTTTAAAGAAATCATCAAAGGTGGCCTCATCATTTAGCATTTCATTTGCTATTTGCTGAAGTCCTGAAACCTAGAATATATGATGAGATATGGTGTCCTTAGGAAGCCTACCACAAGGTAAGTGAGGTTAAGACATTAATGTAATGGCCTCTATTTCTACATTTCTTTACCATGGCACACGTGTGGAAAATATGGTCAGATGTTTCTGAAGTGACCAAGTTGATGGTCTTTAAGCAGGATAAAAAAATAAGAAAAGAGTACTTAAAACCAACTTTGAACGTGGCCACTCTGCTTTCTAGAAGAGGCTGCGGTCATCAGATTATTTCTGACAAAGCAAAGCAGTAACACTGCAAACCGTCTGCCATCCTCCATACCACTAAGGGAAGAGCCTCACTGAGAGTGCATGGCCCTTTGTGTGGGAGGACCACACTGGTGACCTTTGTTGTACAGTGTATGCCCCAAGAAAGTCTCCAACAGAGGGAAACCAGAGTTCAGCACGCAACTAAAAATATACAGCTGAACTCATAATAAATATTCAGCCTTGAGATATACATGTAGGAGAAATGTGCACAGAAGTGACAGTTGCTTTAAGGGCAGGAAACCCAGGATCCACTACAAAGAGATCACATGTCAATACCAATGGAGTAATGATTCTCAGATTGTTTTCATGGGGGCTTTCTTAGAAAAAAGGTCAGATTATAAATACCACTTTGTTACGTTTACTCTAAAGTACTGTACTCTTATTTTCTTTAAAGTACATTTTCTTTTTCTAAATTAAATTAAGTTAATTTATTTATTTATTGGCTGCGCTGGGTCTTCGTTGCCGCCCATGGGCTTTCTCTAGTTACAGCGAGCGGGGGCTACTCTTCGTTGCGGTGCGCGGGCTTCTCATTGCGGTGGCTTCTCGTTGCAGAGCACAGGCTCTAGGTGTGTGGGCTTCAGTAGTTGTAGCACGCGGGCTTCGGCAGTTGTGGCTCGTAGGCTCTACGGAGCAGGCCTCAGTAGGTGTAACTCACGGGCCCTAGAGTGCAGGCTCAGTAGTTGTGGCGCACGGGCTTAGTTGCTCCACAGCATGTGGGATCTTCCCAGACCAGAGCTCGAACCTGTGTCCCCTGCATTGGCAGGCGGATTCTTAACCACTGCGCCACCAGGGAAGGCCCTAAAGTACTGTATTCTGCAAACAAAATTCCAACTTCAGTGTCACGCATTGAAAGATTATATTTTTGGAAGTCTATGGATTATTGATTCCATGTTCACTTGCTAAATTACTTAAGCGAAATTATCTAGTTCCTATCAAAAACTAATGGTTATTTTTATAATAATAATTTACAATAATAATAATAAAAGCTTAGACTTAGCAATTTCACTTCTTTGTCACATCCCATATGTGTACAGTCATGAGAAGTAGGCTATAATTCTCATTTTCCTAATAGGGGAATTGAAGATCAAGAAGCTTAATGTAAGTGACTGAAATGCCTTTCCACCTTTGGTCATCCTTGTCTAAGTCCAGTAAGTGTCTTTTTTTTTTTTTTTTACTATATTATGCTTAATGTTGTCAAAGTAGTTCAAAGAAAATTATTTGTTGTGTCTTAGGAATACATGCTTTCCAATACCCATCACAATAAAACACAGCAGCTACCCACAAATAATCACTTCACCTGGGTCCAGGAAATACTGATCATTCACATGACAGAAAAGGCAGAGATTAAAATCATTTAGAAAATCCAGGATAAGATCTCTCATGATATGGCGATGTTTGAATGGTTCTCTTGAATAATCAAGATTGCAAAAATAGTAGCAAATCCAGATATGATCTGCTGTGAATTCATAAATCTCCCATTCCTATATTTCCTCACATGCCTTTTCCTGATGTCATTGCAGTTACCATGAATTCTTCAAGGTTAGATTCACCACACAGTTGATATTGCTGGAAGCTGTGCTTTGAATGTGCAGTTTTGGCTCATTAATGAAGGAGCGTCTGCAGGTCATTGCCAGGGAGCAGTGAAACTAAAATATTACTAATAAGACGTCACAGAACTATGAACCTGCTTGAATCTTTAAAAATCATTGAAAGTACCAAATATCCTTGACAGTGAATCTGGCGTTTATCGAGCCACTGCTCTTTCCAAAATTGCAGTAAATACCTTGGAGGATATAAAGACATATAAAGTATGTAGTAAAGAAGCTTACTAGCCAGGAGCGTGAGACAAAAATTAAACACATAAAACAATCATAGAGCTAAGAGTAGCAGTTATAATTAATTGCTCAATTGTTTGGTGTGGTTTAGAAGTGTATCTATAACTCTTGAGGAAGTATGCATGCCCATGCAATAGGAGACATATCTACATATCAAAAAGTTTCAGAGGTAATATCACTTTTCAAAGAGTCTGTTCATATCAGAGAATTTGCTTACCTCCAAATGAATCAGTTTTATTATCACCTGAGGAACTGTTGGAAGCAAACAGTCCTTAGAATTGAGCCCACTAAAAAGAGTGCACTGATAAATTTTTTCTAGCCCTTTGGCATAGCTGTTCTGCCTGTACAACATGTGACCAACAGGATTCAAGACCATACTCCAAATCACTCCCTTCCGCACTGACACTGGCAAACCCAGTACAGGGGGTGGGTCTATTCTCTGAAAGCTGTGAGGTTGCTTGTTTCATCCTAAAATTAAACATAATGGAAATAAAACACACATCTTGAAGGAAGTATTCTTTTCATGAACTCTGTCCTTATTCACACAGCGTACTTTGGTAAAGTGCCTGGGCTATAATACAATGCTCAATAAATATTATTTGAGACAGTGCATTCTAGGAAATGGTATCAGATTATTTCTGATAATGCCTGCAAAGATGTAGATATCTTATGATTAGAAGAAAGGCACTGATAAAATGTAGCAACTTGGTTTTTAGAAAGTCATTACAATAAGGGAAATTGCTAATGGGGAAATATTATGAGCTGATAATTTGTAGAATTCCAACTTCTAAGTCAAAAGGGCAAAATTATGACTTCAAAATGGAAATAACAATTTATCACTTAACTGGAAAAACATCTTGGGGCAGTCCTTGGATCTCTCATTAGTCAGGGTTATGGATTGTGGAGAAAAGAATCCCCCTGGCTACTTTAAGAAGAAAGGAATGTGTAGAGGGACTTACAGCTGAAAGGGGGTCTGGGAAATATACTCTTAGATTTTTCTCTACCTGTAAAGGGTCTGGAGTATATGTTGAGGGAGCCAGTCTGCAGGATCCAGCACAGAGCACCATGTAATATGCTTAGTTAACCTAAATTTAGGTTACTTAGAATCTTGATGTCTAAGAATCATTTATGTTCTTTTTAATCAGTTTTCTATAATGTTCAACTTTTGCTGATATATCCAATAGCAAAAATAAATGTATGAAATTTAGCTCCATTAAACATTCATTGATCTGGAAAATATTAACAAATATGTCATTTTGTGATCTGAAGGGAAACAAAGAGGAATTGAATACCCTTTCTCCCTTTAAGATGCTTCCGTAGAAGAAGTGTTGAGTTTTGAACATTTTGATAATTAGTCTCATGTAGCTTTGTAATTGACAGTTATAAACTTTATGGCATTCTATTCATATGTATATACTTTGGGATGTAGTAGAATTCTTCCCGTTGAACATATGATTTTGGATATGAAAGCTGGTGGACATGTTTCGGAGGAAACCATTTTCCCGGGAAAGAGGTAGTCAGACCATGGCTTTGGTAACACTCGTTGAATGGTGAAGAACCAAGTCATTGTATAATTTGTGGGTTGCTTGATTGAATTATTATTTATTAAATTTATTAATTACTAGATAATACATTTTACTAAATTTTCCAGTTATTATCCCCTGCTTGAATGTTAAAAAACAGATTAAAATTAAATCTGTCAAGTTTGGAAGTCAACTAATTTCTGTTCTTGACTTTAACTAAGGTGATGTTCACCTTAAAGTAATCAGATTCAGAGTCTCTGGCCAACATTTAGTAGATTCTAGAACATATACTAAGTCACCTGGGCCATTCTGGGTGGCAGAATGCAGTAGAATAAAACTATAAGCAAAGGACTCTGCCACACAGAGCGCTCAACTGTGGCATTTTTTCAGATTCTGTGACTCAGGCACCCGCCAAGCAGGAGCTTTGTGATGAATAGCGCCCGTATTGATTTTTCCATAATGGAATGTAAAAGAAAAATGGACAGGTTTTGTTGCAGGTATTTTCATGGGGTACTAAATTGGAGGATTAGTTGCAAACAGCAGTACTGATAAAGTCTGCTGTCCATCTTTATGGTTGGGTCTTTCTATTAAAATGACACATAAATAACCTATTATATCCTCCACCCATGGAAATTCAAATGCACCTGTCAACTTGATAAAGCACTTGCCTGGAGGGAAGCATTGTTTACATTTTCACTCTATTCTTCAGAAAAAGTGAGATTCTAATTATTTCCCCCACTGTAAATTAATGCTGACTATGATGCTTAGCGTATCTCTACATTGTTACATCTTTTGGAAAGTTAAATGATAGAGCTGATCCATCATGTATGATGCAGCATGTATTTTATGACAGTCTTCCCTGGGCTCTTTGATGTCCTCTCTAAATGCTTATTTCTTCTCTAACTTGTCTTCTCTCTGCATCTGTCTTTCTCTTTTCTAGCCCATGAGAAATCTTTGTTGATACCCAGTTAATTCCAAAATTTGAACTTCCACCCTCTTTAGCTTGCCTTGTTTATTTCTCTTATTGAAAAACACATTTATGATTTTCAACCCACAACTACTTGTTTTCAATGATCTCATGTCATTTTTAGTCTCCTTCTGGGATACTTCCCCCATTCAATATATCATGTCTGAAGACATATCTTTGGTTATATTCAGAATTTCTACCTTGTAAGTAATTGGGTTGATTTTCCTCAGAAAAAAACTTCACCTTTTCCTTGTTCTTCTTGTTATTATCTCTTGGTTTGAACTTGTGATAATAATTACATGAAATAATGCCTCTAATCCTAAATTCTTACCGCTTTCCGCAACTTACTCCGTGTATTTCTCTGTCAGCTACTCCTTTTCACTCACCCTTGTCCACACACCCTGATCTCTTCCAAAAAATAATTTCTTCATGTGCAGAAAACACATAGGAAAACATTGTCTCTATGAATTCCTATAGCAACCCAAAATGGTTATCTAAAGTAACCTTAGGTATAAGCTTACCTTATAATCCTGAATCCAGTGTTTTTTATTGTTTCCTATACGTAGACACTCATTAATCTATTCGCCTATTGACTACTGTGTTCACTAAACTCTGTGTGTACCTTAAGTGATCTTGGAATTAAAGCAGCTGAAAGTTAAAGGTTCAAAAGATCAAGTGCAGCAGCCCATCTGAAGACCTCAGCACAGCCATTTCTAGAATTGTGGCTGAGACAGAATCCACCGCATGCACTGTGCACACAGCTTTCCCAGTTATTTTCTTAAAGCATCTCCAGGGGATGAATTGATTCCCTAGTTGCTCTTCTTCCCCAGTTTGTAAATCTCAAGTCAATTTCTAGCTTAATCTTCTCTAATGCCTATTTCTTCCACAAGTAAATTCCTGCCTGAGTTCAAGATATTATACCGCAAAATCCCTAGGAACCTTAAATTGGGCATTTTCAACATAAATAATTTTAAAAATCTGTAAATATCGTCCTACTGAGCTAAGTTAACAGAACCTAAATTAATGACAATATCTCTTAGCTAAAATAGTGAAGCAATTTAACAACACAGTTTTAGGGGCTTCCCTGGTGGCGCAGTGGTTGAGAGTCCGCCTGCCGATGCAGGGGACATGGGTTCGGGCCCTGGTCCGGGAAGATCCCACATGCCGCAGAGCGGCTGGGCCCGTGAGCCATGGCCGCTGAGCCTTGCGCGTCCGGAGCCTGTGCTCGGCAACAGGAGAGGCCACAACAGTAAGAGGCCTGCGTACCGCAAAAAAAAAAAAAAAAAAA
>NW_020175386.1:27687-216250 GCF_003031525.2 Neophocaena asiaeorientalis asiaeorientalis | reverse complement strand
GCAGCGGCCCAAAAAAAAAAAAAAAAAAAAAAAAAAAAAAAAAACACAGTTTTAACTGTTTTGAAATCAATTTTTAATAATCAATTTATATGTCTTTAAAACTTTTATCCAACTTTCTTATTGTTTGAGATACTAATACATTTATGATTTCCAAGGAGTTATACTAAATATTTTGAAAACCAGGTAGTATATTATGTCAGTTACTATTTTATTTACAATTCTTTTGTATTGTCTTGAAAATTATATTTGTTGTAATGAAAATTGGAACATGAGTTTTATTTCCTTTGTCTCCTTTTTTTTTTTTTTACAGAGGAAGTGGGTAGATTGTACTAGTTGATATTTTTGATTCTCTTAGTAAACTTAAGAGAAAAATAATAAACCTGAAAGAATTGACTGATAATCTGAAAACTGGACAAACAACTCTGAACTGTGAATTTGTGTCTAGCTGCTGATCAGGTTGTTGATAAAAACAAAGCGGTAGTTTTGACAGAGATAGTAATAGATTATTACTAAAAGTTTACTAAAAAGTGTTTACTACAGGAAAAGCTTCTATCAATCTGACACCACTTGAAACGTGGATTAGAGTATGCCTTCACTACCCAGAAAATGAAGGTGCTCTAGTTCACGTCTGTGTGCATATGCATGCTTGTGTGTGTGTTGTGAGAAAGACAGAGACCAAGAGAGAGAGAAGAGAGAGCACCGATATACCACTTTTATCCAACCATTTATCTGTCACTCACTGTCATGTCAAGTAACTGAATGAATTAGAGAAACTAGACAATGCTCCATGTCATCATAAGTCACCTGAAATAAAAAACCCACAAGTCCGGGGCTTCCCTGGTGGCGCAGTGTTTGGGAGTCCGCCTGCTGATGCAGGGGACACGGGTTCGTGCCCCGGTCTGGGAAGATCCCACATGCCGCGGAGCAGCTGGGCCCGTGAGCCATGGCCGCTGAGCCTGCGCGTCCGGAGCCTGTGCTCCGTAGCGGGAGAGGCCACAACAGTGAGAGTCCCACGTACCGCAAAAAAAAAAAAAAAAAAAATCCACAAATCAAACTAGTCCATTCTCTCTGTATACAGAGAGATGCTGACTCTAAGTGTACACCTAGTAGAACTCTATAGCAGAGGAGTTTCATACTACTAAACAAAATTTTTTGAAGTATTTCTTATCTCTAGACTCCAAGTGAGAAGCGTTTGGTATCATAATCCTGTCACTTGAGCCTTGAATTTCCGGCTTCTAAGATGGACACATTGATGGGTCACATTTATATATTTTGACATTGTGCTCTTTCCGATTAGAACAGAGTTGAAGAGGAAAAGTTCTGTTAAAAATTGTGTATCATGGTTTGCTGATCTCTAGGAACCCAAAAGACTGGAAATATTGAGTTCCGTATGATTGTATCCCACAATCTTGGATTTCTTATGTATTCCCAATCTAGTGCATGTTCCTTACTGTATTTTATTATATTTCAGGGATTGAAATTCTTTTAGAAATCATTGTTCAATAACTCCATTTTACTAGTTAGGAAAGTGAAAAATTAAGAACTTTGAGCAAATGGTAAGAATCCAGATCTAGAATTTCTTTCTCATGACTACTGCAGAAGACTGCTTTCTAGAGATAAGAAAGGATGATAACTGGAAGGGTGGGATGGGGAGAGTGGGAGGGAGGGAGACGCAAGAGGGAAGACATATGGGAACATATGTATATGTATAGCTGATTCACTTTGTTATAAAGCAGAAACTAACACACCATTGTAAAGCAATTATACCCCAATAAAGATGTTTAAAAAAAAAAAAAAAAAAGAAAGGATGATAAGCCAAAAAAAACTGGCAAAAATCAATGGTGTGTTTATATTAATGTTAAAATAATATTACCTCTGTTCATAGAATTTGTGATCACAGTGTGTATAATCAAACAATCTGATGTTTACATTTTATCAGTGTTTTGGGTTCGGCCTAGGTCTAAGAAAACAACAGGAGGGAAATATTTGCTTGATATTGTCTCATTTGCTTTTTAAAAAATTTAGCGTAAGTTATATGCATTAAACAACTAGATGTAGGGAACCCAATGAGAATAACTTACAAATAAACATGTATAAAATTCTGCATTAATATAGGTAAACCTCTTAGAAGTCAAGAAATACCACATTATGAATTTCTGTTAACCACATCAATAATTCTAAATGCTTTTTTTTATAGTTACTAGGATGCCATTCATCCATTTAGGTATTTATTAATTTTTTAATAATTACATGCCACTGCATGCCAGGTATCTTCACATATGAAGAGGTTACAAATCTGATTTCATTATTCTTAAAATTTAGTTTGAGTAAAATAACAAATTTTATTTTACAGGATTTTTAATGGTTTTAGTCTCGTACATAAAACACTAACATAATGCTTGATTAATCTACCCTGAATAAATAATTTGTGCAGACACATTCTGCATGCAAGGAATTTCTGGAATGTTAGCACAGACAAACCTCTTGTGGTATACATTTTCAATGAAAGAAATGCAGGAAACCCTCATAGAATTAAAACTAATTCACCTTTGTCATAGTAACGTTAAGTATAATTTCAAACTTCAGGAGGGTCTACAGTATTGCCTGTTTTACTGGAAATTTCCACCAAGGGTAGATAAATCATCATCCTGCATCTTGAAAAATAAAATAGAATTGTCTTCCAAGTAACTTCAACCATGTACATATTCATTCATTTTCTTTTGCTTGTTATGCTAAATAATTCTAAATGTTCTGTGATCTAGTACTGCTATATGCAGTTGCAGAATGGGTGCGCTAGTAAGCTCAGTTTCTACCACAGGGTTACTCTGCTGCTTCCTCACCTGCCCCACCATAAATTAGTAGTTTAAAGAAGAAAGGGAGTTTATAAACCTCTCACATGTCACTCTGAGTTGGGTGTTCTTAGCTGGAGGGTTGCTCTGGTCTGTCAGAACACACAGGAAGGCCCTCTATTGTAAAGTCTTTGTCTTGAAGTTTATTTTCTCTGTGTAGGTTCATCATCTTTTTTTTTTTTTTTTTAACAATGGTTTGATTTCATTCACACGTAGTTGCCATGAAAAGTTTAATTCATTCATAAAAATATTTTTGCTATTCTAACATCCTTTATTTACAAATAAATCCCCACCACAGAGCAGAAATGTTAGAAGTTATATCACAAGTGAAGCACATTACGTATTTTTAAAACCTTTAAAATATGGCTTATGAACAATTTTACACAGCAGGTTACCTGTTACTATGTTACATATTAGACAGATCTATGGTACCATTTTGGACAATCAGATTTCCTTGATATTAAAGATGGAGTTGGCATTTTTGTCAAAAAGGTATTTTAAGCCTGTTAGGGAGTTTCTATAGTGTGGAATTTCACTTCTTTCTAAAGTGACATCTTAAGTATATCATTTTAAAATCAAACAAGAAATTAGATCCATCTCTGGGAAAACACCAATTTTTATTGCATGCATCACGTAAACGCCTTGCTATTAGTGACTATGCACTAATAAGGAAATAAATAAATAAATAAATAAGGAAAACAAAAAACCCAGTGTGCGTAATCAAACAATCAAAACATCATCTTTTTTTATGCTTATTGTTTACATGGTATTTTTCCCCATCTTCTTCCTTTGAATCTGCCTGTGTCTTCACATTCAAAATTCATTTCTTGAAAACAGCATTTGTTTGGGTCTTAATTTTTTAATCCAGTTTCACAATGTCTGCCTTTTCATTGGAGTTTTTAGTCTATTTACAAAAAATTATTGATATGCTTAGGTTTATGTCTACTGACTTTCTAAATATTTTCCATTTTTCCTTTCAGTTTTTCTATTCTGCTTTTTGTCCTTTATTGTCTTCTTTGGAGTTAATCAAATATTTGATTATATTGTGTTCCTTTACATTTCCTTTATTAGTGTTTGTGTTTTTCCTCCGGCTAACAGGATGCACCTTTAAATTTTGAGATTCTATTTAAAGTCAAGGTGCCAACATTTTCCCTCTTTATACTCCCGAGCTTGCATCTGACACGTCGTATGCCTACTTCCCTCTTCCCCATTCTCATTTCACACATAGCACATTTTACTTCCCACATTCTTCTTCACAAGTGTAGTAAACTTGCAAAAAGGTAATTCCATTTACTTTCTCCCCTCACTCTTTATAAAATTATTGTTATAACTTCTATTTCTACATGTTATAATCTCACCTTTTTATTTGAACGGTTACTTGTCTTTCTTCTGTTGCTGAGCCCAGCCAGTAAAAATTTTTTGACATTAACAAAGAAGTCCCATGTTCAATATTAGTTATCTGTTTTATACATATTAGTGTATATATGTCAATCCCAATCTCCCAATTCATCCCACCACCACTACACCATCCATCCCCGCTTCCCCCCTTGGTGTCCACATGTTTGTTCTCTACATCTGTGTCTTAATTTCTGCCTTACAAACTGGTTCATTTTAGATTAGTTGACTATAGGTGTGTGGGTTTATTTCTGGGCTTTCTATCCTGTTCCATATTTCTGTTTTTGTGCCAGTACCATATTGTCTTGATTACTGTAGGTTTGTAGTATAGTCTAAAGTCAGGGAGTCTGATTCCTCCAGCTCTGTTTTTTTTCCTGAAGACTTCTTTGGCTATTCGGGGTCTTTTGTGTCTCCATACAAATTTTAAGATTTCTTTGTCCTAGTTCTGTAAAAAATGCCACTGGTAACTTGATAAGGATTGCATTGAATCTGTAGATTACTTTGGTTATTATAGCCGTTTTCACAATATTGATTCTTCCAATCCAAGGACATGGTATATCTCTACATCTCTTTGTGTCATCTTTGATGTCTTTCATCAGTGTCTTATTGTTTTCTGAGTACAGGTCTTTTACCTCCTTCAGTAGGTTTAGTACTAGGTATTTTATTCTTTTTGTTGCAATGGTGAATGGGATTGTTTCCTTAATTTCTCTTTCTGATCTTTCATTGTTAGTGTATAGGAATGCAAGAGATTTCCGTGCATTAATTTTGTATCCTGCTACTTTACCAAATTCATTGATTAGCTCCAGTAGTCTTCTCGTGACATCTTTAGGATTCTCTATGTATAGGATCATGTCATGAGCAAACAGTGACAGTTTTACTTCTTCTTTTCCAATTTGTATTCCTTTTATTTATTTTTTCTTCTTTGATTATCATGGCTAGGACTTCCAAAACTATGTTGAATGATAGTGGCAAGAGTGAACATCCTTATCTTGTTCCTTGTCTTGGAGGAAATGCTTTCAGTTTTTCACCATTGAGAATGATGTTTGCTGTGGGTTTGTCATATATGGCCTTTATTATGTTGACGTAGTTCCCCTCTATGCCTACTTTCTGGAAAGTTTTTATCATAAATCAGTGTTGAATTTTGTCAAAAGCTTTCTCTGCATCTATTGAGATGATCATATGGTTTTTATTCTTCAATTTGTTAATATGGTGTATCACATTGATTGATTTGAGTATATTGAAGAATCCTTGCATCCTTGGGATAAATCCCACTTAATCATGGTTTATGATCCTTTTAATGTGTTGTTGGATTCTGTATGCTAGTATTTCGTTGAGGATTTTTGCATCTATATTAATCAGTGATATTGGTCTTTAATTTTCTTTTTTTGTAGTATTTCTGTCTGCTTTGGGGATTAGGGTGATGGTGACCTCATAGAATGAGTTTAGGACTATTCCTTCCTCTGAAATTTTTTGGAAGAGTTTGAGAAGGATGGGTGTTAGCTCTTCTCTAAATGTTTGATAAAATTCACCTGTGAAGCCATCTGGCCCTGCACTTCTGTTTGTTGGAAGATTTTTAATCACAGTTTCAATTTCATTACTTGTGATTCGTCTGTTCATATTTTCTATTTCTTCCTGGTTCAGTCTTGGAAGGTTATACCTTTCTAAAAATTTGTCCATTTTTCCCAGGTTGTCCATTTTATTGGCATAGAGTTGCTTGTAATAGTCTCTTATGATGCTTTGTATTTCTGCGGTGTCCATTGTAACTTCTCTTTTTTCATTTCTAATTTTATTGATTTGGTCCTCTCCCTCTTTTTCTTGATGAGTCTGGCTAAAGGTTTATCAGTTTTGTTTATCTCTTCAAAGAACCAGGTTTTAGTTTTATTGATCCTTGCTATTGTTTTCTTTGTTTCTATTTCAATTATTTCTGCTCTGATCTTTATGATTTCTTTCCTCCTACTTACTTTGGGTTTTGTTTGTTCTTCTTTCTCTAGTTCCTTTAGGTGTAAGGTTACATTGTTTATTTGAGATTTTTCTTGTTTCTTAAGGTAGAATTATATTGCTAATAACTTCCCTCTTAGAACTGTTTTTGCTGCATCCCATATGTTTTGGATCATTGTGTTTTCATTGTCATTTGGACTTGGGTGGCTATTTCCTTTCCCATGTTAGGGAAGTTTTTGACTATAATCTCTTCAAATATTTTCTCGGTCCTTTCTCTCTCTCTTCTCCTTCTGGGACCCCTATAATGCAAATGTTGGTACGTTTAATGTTGTCCCAGAGGTCTCTTAGGCTGCCTTCATTTCTTTTCATTCTTTTTTCTTTATTCTGTTCCATGGCAGTTAATTCCACCATTCTGTCTTCCAGGTCACTTATCCGTTCTTCAGCCTCAGTTATTCTGCTCTTGATTCCTTCTAGTGTATTTTTCATTTCAGTTATTGTATTGTTCATCTCTATTTTTTTGTTCTTTAATTCTTCTAGGGGTTTGTGTTTTAATTCTTCTAGGTCTTTGTCAAACATTTCTTGCATCTTCTCTATTTTTGCCTCCGTTCTATTTCTGAGGTCCTGGATCATCTTCACTATCATTATTCTGAATTCTTTTTCTGGAAGGTTGCCTATCTTCACTTCTTTTAGTTGTTTTTCTGGGGTTTTATCTTGTTCCTTCATCTAGTACATAGTCCTCTGCCTTTTCATTTTGTCTGTCTCTCTGTGAATGTGATTTTTGTTCCACAGGCTGCAGAATTGTAGTTCTTCTTGCTCCTGCTGTCTGCCCTCTGGTGGATGAGGCTATCTAAGAGGCTTGTGCAGACTTCCTGATGGGAAGGACCAGTGGTGGGTAGAACTGGGTGTTGCTCTGGTGGGCAGAGCTCAGTAAAACTTTAATCTGCTTGTCTGCTGATGGGTGGGACTGAGTTTCCTCCCTGTTGGTTGTTTGGCCTGAGGCAACCCAGCACTGGAGCCTACCTGGCTCTTTGGTGGGGCTAATGGCAGAGTCTGGGAGGGCTCACCCAAGGAACACTTCCCAGAACTTCTGCTGCCAGTGTTCTTGTCCCCGTGGTGAGCCACAGCCAACTCCTGCCTCTGCAGGAGACCCTCCAACACTAGCAGGTAGGTTTGGTTCAGTCTCCTATAGGGTCACTGCTTCCCCTGGGTCCTGATGCACACAGTACTTTGTGTGTGCCCTCCAAGAGTGGAGTCTCTGTTTCCCCCAGTCCTGTCAAAGTCCTGCAATCAAATCCCGCTGGCCTTCAAAATCTGATTCTCTAGGAATTCCTCCTCCTGTTGCTGGACTTCCAGGTTGGGAAGCCTGACTTGGGACTCATAACCTTCACTCCAGTGGGTGGACTTCTGTGGTATAAATGTTCTCCAATTTGTGAGTCACCCACCCGGTGGTTATGGGGTTTGATTTTTTTGTGATTGCGCCCCTCCTACCATCTCATTGCAGCTTCTCCTTTGTCTTTGGATGTGGGGCATCTTTTTTGGTGAGTTCCAGTGTCTTCCTGTCAATGATTGTTCAGCAGTTAGTTGTGATTCTGGTGCTCTCACAAGAGGGAGTGAGCTCATGTCCTTCTACTCTGCCATCTTGAACCAATCTCCTAAATTTTTCATTTTAGTTATCATACTTTTCATTTCTAGAATTTCCACTTAGGGGTTTTTGGTTTTTTTTTTTAGTTTTCATTTCTTTGCTGAGATTCTTTATTAGTCCACTCATTAGACCATATTTTTAATTTTTTTTTTAGTTCTTTAAACATTGTTACAATAGAGGCTTTCAAGTCTTTGTTTTCTGAATCTAATATCTAGACCATCTCAAGGTTAGCTTTGATTGACTCTTGTTTTTCTTGATTCCAGCCTTTTCTGTTTATTTTTTGATGTATTGTGTTTCAGATAAGTTGTAAGTTGCCTGTTAAGGGTTAAGAGTTAAGGGTTGCTATTACAAAGTCCCACAAACTGCGTGGTTTAAAAAAACAGAAACTCATCATCTGACAATTCTGGATGCTCAAAGTCCAAGGTCAAGGTGTTGGCAGGGTTGATTCCTTCTGATGGCTATGCGGAAAAATCTGTTCCATGATTCCCTCCTAGCTTCTTGTGGTCTGCTGGCAATCTTGGCTTTTAGGTGCATCACCCCAATCTCTGCCTTCATGTTCACATGGCATTCTCTTTGTGCATGTTTGTCTCCATGTCCAAATTTCCCCTTTTTCTACAGACACAGTCATACTGGATTAGGGTCACCCTATTGAGTCATCTTAATGTGACCAACTGCAAAGACTTTATTCCCAAATAAAGGTGAATTCATAGGAACTGGGAATTAAGCCTTCAATATCTTTCAGGGAGACACAATTCAAGCCATAACATTGTCCCCATCCCCAGTTTATCCCTCAACATCAGCCTGAGTGACTCCTTTAATAATGTCTTATATGTTCCTCCTCTATTCAAAAATGTTCAGTGGTTTCCCAATTCATTCAGAGAAGAAGCCCTGCTCCTCAGTGGTCAACACACCCCTCCATGCTCAGCTCCTCCCTCCAGTTGTCCCTGTTCTGATCTTTTCCATTTCTCCCCTTGCTCACTTTGTTTCAGTTCTTTTGGTCTCTTTGCTTTTTCTTGAACATAAGGCAAGTGGACTCCCCTCAAAGCCATGGCACTAGCTGTTCCCTCCTCTAATGGTGCTACTCTCCCCGTTATATACATGATTCATATCCTCACTTTATTCAGACATTTATTCAAATGTCTCCTTCTCTGAAAGGCTTTCCATGAATAAAATAAAAACTCTAAGTAAAACAGCAATGAAATAGCCCTTTATCCTCCCCAACTTCACCCACTGCCAATTGATCCCCTGCCCTGTTTCCTTTTTCTCCATAGCACTTATGATATATTTAGTTATTTGTTGTCTGCTTGCCAGCTTAAGTAGAGCAAGGGTTTTGTCTCTTTGGTTCCATTCTGTGTTTCCATAATCCTCTGGTGCAAAGTAGGATTTCAGTAAATAGGTTCTGAGTGAATGGTTGGATGAATGGACTAATGAATGAATGTGCTTTGAACAGAGCCTTTTACATAATGAGTCCTAAACAAGTATTATTTATAATTCTTATTCTTAATTAATCTTTCCCAAAACAGTTACTGCTGTGATCAATTTTCTATATGCTATTTTTCCTCTTTCTTTATTCTGCTCTGGAAATTTCAGGCTTAAAGGAACCATATTCAAGAAAAGGGTAAGATCTAATGTTCAAATGTGACAATGAAATTGGGAAACTGAAATGAACGCTCTGGAAACCTAGACTTGCTGAAAGTCAACAAACTAGAATTTGGCTAAAAGATGAAAACAAAATTCTCCCATCCTTTTATTTTTCAAATAAAAAATATCTATCTTCACATGTGTGGCCTTTTCTCACCCTTCTAAGTCTCCATGCAGGGGAGGTGTCCCACATGATCCATCTATTCTCGTCACTCCCAGCCTTGATTTATCCCTTCGCAAACCCCTTACAGTTTTTACTTCCTCCTTGGGCATTTAAAACTTACTAGTTTTAAATTATAGTTAATTGCATCTGTTCTCACTCTTCCTACTAAATTCTAAGTTTCATAGAGGCCAAGAAAATATATTTTATCCTGTCTATCTCGCAGCATCTAGTTTGAATGAGTGACTCAAAAAGGTTTTGAATAATGAAAAAGAACCTAGTTTTAAAGCACAAATGATACATACTGATTTTTTTATAGTCTTGAAAAATAACCAGGAAACAATCCCTGCTCCTATAAGAGGGAGGTATTAAATTAAATATAATCTTTTTTTTTGCCATTAAACCATTAACAACCCTATCAACTCTTTGCCTGAAGACGGACTTGGACTTAGTTCATCTTTCCTTGTCTCTTCAGTACTCTTATAAAAGGTAGGGATGTAATTTTTATTTCCTTTATTTCACATTTATCATCTATAAAGTCAAAATAATACTTTCTTACTTGTAGGGCTGTTTAGTGAGGCACTTAATTATTGTATAATGCATTGTAACTCCTGGAGTAAAGGTTTTATATGTGTGCAAAGGGGTATTATTCCAGGAGAGTTATGACACGGGCAATCTTTGGCTTGTGGGTGGAGTGACATGATAAGATAGCAGCTGAACAAACTTAGTAAATTAAGAAATAGGGAGTTCAAACTTGCATTGTGAAAAGTTGGTGGAGAGTTCACCTCCCTGATGCTTCTGAAGGAATGGCCTTATGTTGTTAGAAAACTGACACAGAAGAGCAGTTGTCTCACACATCAATTTTGCAGTTGGCAAAAATGAATCAATTTCAGTAGCTTCAAAGATACATGTGACAAAAACAAAACAAAACCAAACCCAGATTGCCTTCAATATTGAATCCATTTATTTTTTTAAATTTGTATTTATTTATCTATTTTTAATTTTTTTTAAACTTTTAATTTTATATTGGAGTATAGTTGATTAACAATGTTGTGTTAGTTTCAGGTGTACAGCAAAGTGATTCAGTTATACATATACATCTATTCCTTGATATTGAGTCCATTTAAATCACATAATTCATTTAGTTATTCTTTCAACAAATATCCATTTAGTGCCTCTTATGAGTCAGACCCTATTCCCTGTCCTTATGAAGCTTACATTTGTGTGCAGAAAGACAGACACAAACAAGGAAATATACAGTGTGTAGGGTTGGAAGTAACACTTATAGTGTTACCATGAAAATAAGGCACAGGGTATGGCTAAGGGTGGAGATACTATTCCACATTAGAGGGTCAAGAAAGACCCCATAGTTAAGGTGACACTTGAGTAGTACCTTAAAGGAAGGGAGTGAGCCCAATAGGTGGCGGTGGCTGGGAAGATTCACGCAAGTTCCATTGCGAAAGCTCGCGTAGGGCCATGCTCGATGTTTGTAAGTTCACTTTTGCTGTTATCAATTCTCCTTCTTAGGTTTTCAGCCAATTTATACAACTTAACTTAGTTTTTGGAATAAATTTGTTTAGCGTGTAAAGACATTACAATTCATATAGTATTGTTCATTTTAGGTAACACAAAAATATTTGGGCAACAGAGTTTTGGGGTAATTTATCCTGAAAGTAAGGTCAAACACAAACACACATACATACACATAAAGACAACCATCCCCCCTCCCCAATTTTCTGCTTGTCTTACACTTTGTTATTTCTCTATCATTAGAGAAAATTAAAGCAAAGGATGAGCTAAGAACCAAGTATTAGTCACCAGCATGGTGGTGACTTTTAGATGAAAACTTCTCTGACAGAAAGGAAACGTCTTCTGCTTCACTGCCTTTCACATCAAAGCAGAAGTAGAGGTGTGGCTGAATAAATTTTTTTTTAAAAGTTCAAGTGATCTTTATATTGGTAGACATTTGAAGTTCATTTTACTAGTGATTTAGTGGCTTACTGGCTTTAATGGATTTGAGTAGACTTTAGCCAGAGCTATGCACCACATTGCAAGCCCACTACCTGTAAAGGAAAAAAAAATGTAGTCAGATTTCTTTCCTTCTGATAATTGGACTAAAACTTGTCTGAACTAAGTCAGTCCAATTATTTTTCTTCAGTTCTGTCGGACCAGGAACTAAAATATTAGAGCAAATAGATAGATAACCTCCAAATTCATGGTGTTTTATTGTTTTTTTTCTTTTCTTTCTTTCTGGAATTCAGGAGAAGAAAAGAGGCTCTTTTAAAAATCTGAGTATATTGTGAAATTCTCTGGTCTTGATTTCTACATGTTACACAATCTGACTTTAAAATTAAAATTTTGTGTGTGTGTGTATAGAGTGGAGTATATAAGTGGAAAATACTGCTGGCCACGTCATTATGACTATTTTACATTTAAACAATGAATTCACCACCTGTAGGACTTATCTCAAGGAGCAGTGGGTGGCTAGAGCAGAGAAGTCTTGTTTTCTCCCTTACCTTTTTCCTTTCTGTCATCTCAGATGTGTGGTGGAATGTTTCACCCTCGTGGTCCACTCTTCATGTGGGTAGCCCGTGCTTCCCAGGCAGGGTGACAAGACAGGGAGTGGCAGAGGCAGGGTGCTCTATGCTTCCACTTACTCTGAAACATATCCATAGCTTGTTCATATGTAGCTGCATTGCTAATAGTATTAACGTGTGCATACATGTCCACAAGCGAAAACCTCGGGGATACAGCTAAAGACCTGCGACTTTCTACTTACATAAAATAACCTACATCTTTTTCTTGCATTTATTGCTATTGCCAGGAGCTTTGAAAAGTGTCATAACCAGAAGTCAAGTTCTTTGCGGTTTCCTATTATGTTTCTTAAGAGTTGTGCAGTGGTGATATGAAAAACACACATTTCTGGTAACAGGTACAAGCTGTTGAGGTTACCAAAATTAGAGATATTCAAGATAACAAAACACTCTATAATGTGTATACAAACACATATGGCTATATATTAGCTTCCCCCAAATGGCACTGTTTCTATCTGAACTAAGCACAGGTAATTTTGTTTGGAAGTATGGCTTTTTGGCAACATAACATTTTATTACCTTTCTTCAAACTGGTTCAAATTTACTTAAGTGCTTGTCCTATACTCCTAATGGCTACGTTAAAGAAAAAAACATCAAGGCGTAATCGTTCTACTTGACTAATTTATCTGTTGGTAATCTTCTATTAATTTTTTGCCCTTTTATTTCAAGGCAACACACAAAATGAAGAATTGTGCAGAATTGCTGATATACATAGGCTGCCATGAAAATAAAAATATCTAGAGGAAAATTGAAAACACTATCAAATACGTACATGCTTCCAAAACTTCTGAGGTTATCCAAGGTTTTCATATCTAAGTCAAGGTCATAGGTTAGATTCTTATGTGAGCCGGCTATTCTTTGACCAAAAAGTAGAAACTATGGATAGGTCAGGGAAGAGGCTCCATTTTTACTATTTGGGAAACCAACTCCTGCTGTGTCTTTTCTTTCCTGGGGAGAGGAGTTACAATTTTGTACTAGACACAAATCTTTGAAATTTTGACTTTTTAAAAATTTACACTGGAATATGTGATATTGTAGAACTACAGACACAATCTTAGTCATACCTTTGCATTCATTAATTCTAAAGGAAGGCATTGTTTTCTAAGACAAAACACAGCATTTATGGGTAAGGTGCCCATTTTACCGAGACCCAGTTTTTTTAACGACGTGTTCTCTCCTAAAGAGCCGGTGAATAAAATCACGATCAGCAACGCACAACTTATTTGGAGTTCTGAGCTTCAAATACACAGGAGACTAGTTGGGTCACCAGTATGACCTAATTTTCTGACCCTGGTTCCCCCTTGCAGACTTTCCACACTTGGAAATAAAGTGCAAATTCGAGTGAGGAAAGAAAAGAAATCCACCCAAGAGCTGTTAAAAAAATGTATGTATGCAGTAAATCTATGTACCACTGTGTAATTATAATAACATAAACAAATCCACTAGAAGGACACTCACATTAGACCTAATTTTATGCTGAACTATTATAATGCAGTTAAGAGCCGCATAGTCCTGACTTATTTAAGCTCTGTTGTGAAGCATGCAGCATTTGAACCTGTTCCGGCCTGTTTGACTACCATTGAATTAGCGCCCTTAACTTGTTTTTCTGCTGAACGATGAATCTCATTTAAGAATTCCTGTTTGTGGGTCTGGCATTCGGTGGGTTCTTCTGTGCTGTTGTGCCTCCAGACCCAGGTCAGCTAAGCTCCTCAGATTTGCCCCATATGTAGTCTCTCGACTCACCTGTCTCAAAAGATTTGTTAACTTACCCTGGGCTCTCTTGGAAATGAAGGGACAGATTTGATTGGTTTAATGAGAGATTTCAGATGACAGGAGACTTCACTTGTGGAGCTAACTTCACATTCTGTAGGGCACAGTAAGCGTCTACTGGCCTGTCATTTTGCAGAAATACTTAGTGAACTCCAATTTTCCATGGATATTACTTAGGCTGCCAAGTAGTTTAACCGTTACTCATTAGGAAATGGAAGGCAAAGGCATCTTTAGAAAATGCACTTTCTAGAAAAATCACGTCCTGCTTCCTTCTTTTTATCTCTCTCCTACTTTAGGCAAGAATGTCTAGGTTGTCTGGTATTTGCCTGAACAACACTTTCCCTTCCTCTATGCAGATTGCCTGAAATAAAATTAAACGGGAAATCTTACAGGTGAACATTTAGCTTGGTGATCAAATATCAGGCCAGTTTGCTGAGGAGCTTGTTACTCAACAACTAGTTTTAAAGAAATAGAGTTAAAAGTCAGGAGAACAGAGTTGCAGAGAATTATGTCCACCCACTTAGATTATTTAGAAATGAGCCAAAGGACTTAAGAAAAATCAAATAGTGATTTCTTCATCACATCTCACCTTTGCGTCCATCCTCTGATCTACCTCTCTTCAGGCTTAGTTCCTGTTATAAAACATCCATGTTCTGCTTCTTTTTTTCTTTTTTCTTTTCTTTTTTTTTTTTACCTTGCCCTACTTTCTTAACCCTAGGGAGGATTTTAAGAAGGTTTCAAAGCTAAGCATCCCCAATTGCTTCAGGCTGTCTTTGGTTGTAAGTCAGAATACAAAGCAATTACCCGGAGGGTGGGATGTGTTCTTGGCCAATGGGAGAACCTTCCCTAGATCAGCAGGTAACTGAAAATATTCTCTTAAGGGTGAACATCTGGTGCAGATTCTTAACCATTTCTAGTGAGGTTTTATGGGTCACTCTTCCTTTTCCTTTGCCAAAAGGTGTGTACTCATAAAGCACAAATAATAGGGTTTAACTTGGTCCACATGCCTTGTGGACAGGTGTTTGATTATCTTATCTTAAGGACTGCTAGCTAGAAATTCTGGTAAATGACCACAACTGCTTTACTATTAGAACTTTATGGTCCAAAAAAAAAGGGGAGAAAAACATCAGTATTTTTTCTAGTTAATCTCCAGTTCAAAGAAGATTGAGAACATTCCATGGGATATTAATAGAACTAAATGGCTGCAGTAATTTAGATGCGGCCTCTATTTTGGTTTTCTATGACAAATCACACTGTACCCCTTTTGAGTCGAGAAGGATGCTTGCAAGGTTCCTGCACAGGCCAAGGACAGAAAAATCTTCCCGTAGATTCTTTCACATGAGCACTTCACAGAGGGAAAATTCAGCCTCTAAAGTCATGTTTAGACACGGTCCCATTCTGCAGCCACACACTAACACACAAAGATAGTAGTGTACAATGTGATCAAACACATTACCGTGTGGTGCAATCACAAGTACATTGGCTTTTGGGACTTGCTTGGCGGTCCAGTGGTTAAGACTTCGCCTTCCAATGCAGGGGGTGTGGGTGCGATCCCTGGTCGGGGAGCTAAGATCCCACATGCCTTGGGGCCAAAAAAATGAAACATAAAACAGAAACAATATTGTAACAAATTCAATAAAGGCTTTAAAAATGGTCCACATCGAAAAATCTTAAAAAAAAAAAAAAGTACATTGGCTTTAGAGTCAGACCAATTTGGGTTCAAATATCAGAGCTGCCTGATTACTTCTGGGGTCTCAAGGTGCTACTATGATATATATGCCTCTTTGCCCCACCTGAGTGATTTGAGAAAAATTAAGTAAACATAGGAACCAGACTAAACGAAATAAAAATATCAGCCTCATGACTAGTAAAGCTGTTTGGACGATGTGTCATTAGATTAGCAGCCAAGTGGGCTTAACTCATCACCCCATAAGGAAGGAGCTGGAAGGCAAAGTCGTTCTCGGAAGAGGCCTGCTCTTGTTAAAACTTGACTATGGACCGGCAGAGGATGTGGGTGCTTCCTAGGGATGGCCTGGATATAAAAAAATGAGAGGGAAGGGGCAAGGGAGCTACTCTGATTTCTTGTTCCTAAATCACCAGGGAGGAGAGTAAGAAAAGCTTGTGGGGAAATCGGAGGTAGAGGAGTAGGATTATTTATTAGTAAATAATATAATCATATAACTATGTCTTTGGGCAAGTTATTTAACATTTCCGAGCCTCAGTTTCCTTGTCTATAAAATGGGAATAGTAATACCAACCTGACAGAGTTGCAACATAAACAAACAAACAAAAAGCGTGCGTGTGCGTGCGTGCGTGTGTGTGTGTGTGTGTGTGAACTGCCTACCTTCAGACCTGCCACTCAATAATGCTGACTTACTTTCTAGCCTACCCACCCCTTTTCTTCCTAGACCCTGGTCAGTCAAGGATGCCCCTGGGTAGAAGGCAATTCACTCCTCTCTTTCCTCAGATTAGAGATGGTTGAAAAGGAGAGGAAGAAGGACATGCATATCAAAGAAAATAAGAATTATTTCTAAAAATCTACTCTGCACAGTTTACTGCCCACATTTTCAAGGTCACTTACCTCCTAAAAGGAACCATCTTCCAAAGCAAGAATTACTCCTTTTCAGACAAATGGAGACATCTTCATAGTCCTTTAGCTTGCAGGTGTCCAGGGCTGCAAGATGGGTTTGTTTTATACTGAATTTCCAAGACTGAGAGGCTCCCATCCACCAAGGCTCCCAGCTAACTTTCACCCCACCAAACACTTCTTAGAATGAGCGGAAACCCCATGGCTCTCCAGGACATGGCACGCTTATTCTCATCTCATTTCTTTTGCTCTGCTTTGCCTGAAGTTTATCCCTTTACATCCAAAGGCTGGGAGACATCAGAGACATGTGTAATACCTGGGCTGGAGCTGCGTGTGCAGCCAGGAGCCTTCGGTTCTGATCCTGGCTCCAAGCACAGACTGCTTGAGGGGCCCGAAGGAGCAGCCTGCCATCGTCCACCTCCCGATTTTACCTGAGGATGTTGTGGTGTTGCTAAACAGCCTCACGAGGCGATCATGCAGATTAAAAATTAATTATATAAATGGATTCATGTCCCCATCGTTGCTCCCACCGTTTTGACATAGCTTAACAAATTCTCTTTAGATGTAGTCAGTGCGGTCTTCAAACCTGTCCTTGCTATGGACTCACTGCAGTGGCATCCCTGTCCAGTGGGGTCTTGCACCTGTTGTCACCTTGAGGTGTCTCTGTCACTCAAAGCTCACATCTAGCTAGCAACCAAACTCTGATGATTCTATCTCAGAAAAAGAAATCATTGACTCTGTCTCCAGTCCAACTGTCACTGCCCAAAGGCAGGGTCTCATCACCTACTTTTGTTTTTTTTTTTTTTTTTTTTTTTTTTTTTTTTGCGGTACGCGGGCCTCTCACCTCTGTGTCCTCTCCCGTTGCAGAGCACAGGCTCGGGACGCGCAGGCTCAGCGGCCATGGCTCACGGGCCTAGCCGCTCCGCGGCATGTGGGATCCTCCCGGACCGGGGCACGACCCCGCGTCCCCTGCATCGGCAGGCGGACTCTCAACCACTGCGCCACCAGGGAAGCCCCCTGTCTGTTTTTAATTGTATCCAACTTTAATCTTTTCTCTCATTCAAGCTATTTCAAGACATTTATCGCTTCTTTACCTGTTCATCCAGATTTTAATCTTACCTTTTATTTTCAAAGAAAAAAAAATCACTAGCTAGAATCTTGAAAGTTTATTGTCAATTATAGTCTTGAATTAAATAATAATTGGCCAGAACTTTCTATCACATTATTTAAACTTTCCATATTATTGAGGATTCAACGTACTTGTAAATTATCTTAGAAGGAGTTAACTTTGGAGAATGTGTTTGACATGGACTTTCTGCCACAATAGATAAATGCCTCCTGACTCAGAAAGAGCCAGTGAAGAAAGAAATCAATTGAATACTTTCCTTTATTTACCTCTGAAATGACTGGAGTATGTGAATATGGAAACTGAAAATTTTAGAAAGCATTTCTGTAGCTCAGCCGTTGCAGGAAAAGGTCACAAAGATATCTGGAGACTAGAAGGTTTATCAGCCTCAAAAAATCTTTACAGCGGTATAATCTAATCTTTCACTGCCAATATTTTAGACCAGCAATAGAACAGTGTTTTTTGAACTCATTCATATTTCAATTAATGTTACTGAAGTCCCCACAAGGTGTGTTGTATTAAACAATGGAATCGTCACAAAGAAAAAATAATAGGTAAACACATAAAGTATGCAAAAATCCTGCCCTGTGCACTTCGGTAAAATGTATCTTTAATTTATCTTGCCCCCTGTTTTGGTGTTGCCAGAGACTTAGCACCTAGCATACTACAAAGAAGCAAAACAGAGCAGAGATTTATTTTGGATGGGAAAGCACAAACACTCATTCATAAAACCATTCGTAAGCATTTTTTTTTTAATCAACACTGTCATTGCCGCAGCCTGCTT
This sequence comes from Neophocaena asiaeorientalis asiaeorientalis, assembly GCF_003031525.2. Lineage (NCBI taxonomy): Eukaryota > Metazoa > Chordata > Mammalia > Artiodactyla > Phocoenidae > Neophocaena > Neophocaena asiaeorientalis. The sequence continues at coordinate 197,764 of NW_020175386.1, read as the reverse complement.
GATCTTCCTACTCTGGGTTAATATGGGAGCCAATTACAGCTTCATCTGTGTAGAATTAACTTTTCGGAGCACACACCGGGGATTTGTCTTCCTTCACTATTTAGATATATGTCATAAAAATATGCATGGAATGGAGTACAGGCACTGCAGATGGCAGAGACTTTCAGATTTATTGCAGAATCATTTAAAATTGGTTATGCTCTTGCCAGAAGTTAATTAATTTTTTTCTCTTCTTTTCTGGGGCTGGGGGGTGGGGTGGGGGGCCTCTGTGTCTCACTAGGTGGCAGTGTATGATTATATCTGGAAAAGCCATGGCGACGTCCAGTCCAGCATCTCCAGCTGTGACCTCCAACAGCAAAATGAAACTTCTGTGTCTGCACTTGGTCCAGGAGATGTTACTTCTCATATAGCAGTGTACACTGTTTATCCCAGTGGGTTCCAAGAGCTGTACCGCCATTTTCTTAGGCTCCCTAGTGGTGCCATCGTTGAGGTGAGTATATATGAAAATATTTTAATGCAAATGCTGTGTATGTCGTGTAGTGCGTGAATGTGAGTGTGTTTATATTTGATTTAAAAGGCTTCAAAACTACTTTGCAAACATATCATAACTGATGCTTCTAGTACCATAGAGGACGTGAAGATGTATTTTAGTGTTTTCCTAAAGAAACGAAAGTACCGCGTAAGAAAAAAAAAATGTTTCTGAGCTATCGGAAGAAAGGCAAGAAAAAAATCGCGTGAAATAATTCAGGATTCTGCCTGCAATAACTTTGACTCAGTCAATATTTGGAAACATCAGCAGATTGATGAAGAAGAAATATCTCAGTCCATAGATACTTCGATGCCACAGGAAAGTACACAGCTCTTTGCTTAGATGATCTCACACAAAATGAATGAGATGGTGCAATTTCATATTTCTTCCATGAGACAAATCTTAAAAAAATAAAGGAAAGCCTCCATTCCCTAAATCTTTAAAAACTTTTTAGAGTAGTATTTGGCAAAGATCCTAAAGTCATGTTTCCTCCTAAAATGTCAAAGTCTTTAGGTGAGCTGAGTTTGTCAAAAAACATCTCTTACATTGCCTCAAAGTCTCAGAATCCAAATTTCAGGGCATGTTGAAACCTGAGGCTCCCATTAGCGTCAGAATTGCTGTTGAATAATGAAGTCAGAAAGAGTGTTATTTCCCTTTATTTGGAGAGAATGAAGCATGGAGGAGAAGGAGAATTCAGATGTGTATCACAGATTCCCCGGTCTTGGTGGCATGAAACTCACTTTGCAGTGGCACGGTACCCCGTTGTTAAGAATTTTCAGAGTAAGAACCTTTCTGTTCGCATCACACTTTCCCTGTGGAATTTAGCTATGGCTGTTTCTGTTATGAAGTTGATGAAAGTGTGTCTTCATAGAAGTCCCTTTGAATACAACCTTGAAGAAATTTTTAATTGTTTAGAGCTCCGCCTTGCAGATAGGGTGCTTTCCCTTTCTACAAAACCAGCCCATGACGGAGTCTGGTACTTGAGTGATTCTCGTGGGCTCTCTACTCAGAGAAACAGAGATGTGCTAGACAAGGGTCCCCATCATTTCACCTCCCTTTTCCCTGATATAAGAGGGGATTGTGTATATTGTAGCAAGGCAGCAGGTAGGTGGATGAGAACTATATCCCACATAATTCTTTGCGGGCTTGGGTCCCGGGCTGGTATTGGCACTTCTGTGTATGATCTTTTTCAGACTTTGGCAACATCTGCTTTAGAAACCTCTTTGTGAGACAAAACTGCCAGGGCTTAATTTTTTTTTTAATTTACGCAAGCGTGTGCATAAAGATGTATGCACACCATGAGCTGAACAAACTGGAGAAGCCAGGATGCCAGGGATATCTGCCCTTCTGCTGCAAAACATCTTGTAGCTTGTAGTCCTTGGGTCCGACTGGGAAGCTGAGGTTCAAGGTGACCTGTTCTCATAAGCAAAGCAATCATCAGGGCTTTAATTCACTCGCTCCTGCATGTGCGCTAGGACCTTGGTTTAGTCATTTCCCACTCCTCTGCCTATATCCTTACCTGTAAAACTGGGTTATAAATACTCATACTACCTGCCTCACAGGTATTTGGGACAGATGAATGAGAGAGCATTGGCAATATGTTTTAGTTCTTTTTGAAAAGGGCGCGGCAAACAGTTCAAAGTATTGTGGATCATGCACAATTAAATTCAACTTTTTTTCAAACGTAGTAACGTTATGCTACAAATTAAATAAAGTAGGTTCTAGAAGGATTGAGAGGTGGGGCAGGAGGTGTTATTGACCCATCTGGTTTTGGTTGCCTGTGTTTTCCACACTCTTGGATTATATGATGGTGGAAGTGTGGCTGGACCCCGCTAAGCCTATTCCCAACAGAGATGCTAACAAATACTAAACCAGCATTCCCCCTTTTTTCAGATCTCAGCAAAGGCACAGGGTCCCACTCCCTCTGCAGTTCGAGTCTAAAGCCTACCCACTTAATTCTTTGTGCTTTATGTTACCTGCTTTGTCCTCTATGAAATCCATTTTGAAGGGACCTAGCCTCTTTGCACCTTCTCTGACATTTTTTTAGGAGTACTAGGTTTTATTCGTCAGCCTTTCTAAACTTGTTTCCAGTATTAAATTGTGTGTCCCAGAGGACAGGAACCGTCAAATCATCCCAGTCCCAGAGCATATTGGAGACTAGGCAGGTTTTCTTTCAGCCTATTCAACAATCTTCCTACTACTTTCTTTTATATCTCTCCTGACCCCTAACGGGCACAATCTGATCTATCACTGGCTTTCTGAGCTATAAAGTCTGAAATTGGAATGGTCTTTTGCAGCTTCAGTGAGAAGTGAAATTCATGTATTATCTTTCCCAAAGATGTATGCATGGTAAAGAAATTTCCAACACCAGCACCTAGATAGATTGTACTTTCCGGACTGAAGAAACATCTATTAAACTTTGAAAATTGTAGTTTCTAAGTAGTCACCTACTTGGATTAAAGTTAACTCCTACCTTTGAAGTCCCTGTCTCTGTACTAGACACAAAGCTGTTGCTCAGGGAAATCTATTAAGTTGCCTTGAATTTCTGGATGTCAAATTATGCTACTTGATGGTTAATTACGTACCATGAGACCTTTTCCACTAACGCCCATATTATGCGAATTGAGGGCACCTATGCTTAGGAAATGACTCAGATCCGTCTAGAGATACCTGTAAGATCCATGCTGTATTTTGATGGGCTATTCTGATAGGGGAAGAAACAGGTAGCTGCCTCTAGACCTAATTTAATATTTACAAATTAGATCTGGCAACAAACATGAAACAAAAATGGGTGAAATTTTGCTTCACCTTTATAACCTGAACTCTAGTCTCAGAAGTTTTAGGGTGGTTGTAAAATAGAGTACCTAGTGTTCTGAGCTCCTTCTGCATCTAACACAGCTCCAGCTTGTGACGACAGTGATTTCTAAGTCTCTCCTAATTCTGATATGAAAGATAGGTCACATGTTAACCTTTTCTTTCTTTTTTTTTCCTCAAGAAAACCTTAGCAATTTGAGTTTCAAAGCATGTTATCTTCAAGTTTTTCATTTTTTTGTGAAAAGCCATGGTTTTTGGAACAGTATGATTTCTGCACTGAAAAGGTCAGATTCCATCAGGTTGAAATAGAAGTTATATTATTACAAACTATCTTTCCTATGGATTTATTATGTTCACCACTTTTTTTTCATCTGGGCCCGTGACAAAGATGACACAGATCTTACAGTGTTCTACGTATTTAACTTAAAAAATAAAATCCCCTCCACGCTTGTCCGAGATGGTCATTGGTCTGTCAGGAGGTGAGGGCCTCTCTTGAATTATCTTTTTGTCAACCCCTCTGAGGCTGGGCAATGCCATGGACTCTCCGCAGAGGAATACTTTTTAAATTAATTCATGAGTTAACTTTATATTGAAGTATAGTTGATTTACAGTATATCGTGTTAATTTCATGTACAGCAGTGATTCAGTTATATATATATACGTACACATATCTATTCTTTTTCAGATTCTTTTCCCATATAGTTTATTACAAAATATCGAGTAGAGTTCCCCTGTGCTGTACAGTAGGTCCTTGTTGGTTATCTATTTTATATACAGTAGTGCGTACCTGTAATGCTTTGTCTCCGTTCCGTAGCTTGAGGTTTTTTTCTTTTTTTCTTTTTAAGTACAAAGTTTTTCTAAAGTTTTTAGTGCCACAAAACCTAGAAACCCAGGCAAGACTGGTGCAGACTCATCAAATCACAAATAAGCTTCCCGATCCCAGGGTATCCATCGCAATTAAGAAAGCCCTTGGAGCATTCGTTGGGGCGGAATGGGAAAAGGGTTTCTCTGTCATTAGAGGCGGTGTCGCCTGGTGGTCTGAGCAGAGGAATGGGAGTCAGGAGCTCAGCGATCTAACAGAGTCTCTGTGAGGCCCTGCCGAGCGGCTTCCGGCGAATCTCTCAACCTCAGGAGGACAGGCTCACCTACTTTGAATCTCCCATCTGAAGAGCTCCTTACCCAGTGCCAGGAGATACACAGCAGGAGGCCTGATTCCTTGTCTGCAAAATGAGAATATTAATACTTGCCTAAATAACAGATTAACCAATTAGTGATTTTATTAAGTGCTCTGCTGATAGAAAAAGCAGCAGGAGAAGAAAGGTGAAAACAAAACACGGAACCACAATTTATGATTAGACGGGTTTGATGCAACTCCGGATTCTTCTCTCACTCATGGAATTGAGTGACCACCGGTGGGGAGAGCAGGTGTAGAGGGGCCGACCCTCACTTGTATGACCCTCAGCGAGAAGGCAGCAGAGAAGCTTTATCTTGCAAGCTTGCATGAAGCTTTGAGTAAATGGAGGGAAGAATCGTATTCTGTCCTTGAATCAATGACTTGCACGGCAAAAACAGAATACAAATAACTGAGAGTTTTCAGTTTTAACTCTTCTATTGTAACATCTTCCAGAAAAGACTATTTATTGTTATTGGAAATTCCCATATCCATCTGTTACAATGACTAATTTGCTGTGTGTGTGTTTGAGAGAGAGAGAGAAATACACAAAAATGTGGAAGGGAAATCAATAGGAAAATACTGAAAACTCTGGGTCTACAGAAGTTATTCATTAAACATGTAAATTGTTGGGAATCCCTCCATCCAGTTTTTCCATTTGTTGGAAGTCATTGTTCATGGGAAGGGGCAAAGCCATCCCTGTGTTTCTCATTGTGCGTAGTTTTACACTGGCCTAAAGAAAATATTAAAATTAACTCATTTTTGCAAACAGAAGAAAGTCCCGTTTTCATTTCCCAAGTTTAGAAAACTTTATATTTTGTGCACAACACCTGCATGAGAAGGTGCAGTAAATCTTTGGGGCACATTTGGGGCACAATTGCTTACATGACACTATTGAAAATATACATTAACATGAAGTAGTAATAGCAGTACTTACGGCTTTGCATAAAATATTGCTAAAAATGTCAAGGACAGGATTGTGTTTTATTTTTGGTTTTCAAGTTCAAACTTAACTGCTGTCACTTCAATTGATTTTTAAAAAATAAGTTCCTGGTATTATTTTGCCACCTCTTTTCCCGAAGAATGATTGACTGTTGCAGTAAACTGTAGAGGGACATCATTCTGTCGTATCTAAAACACAGACCCCATTTTAAACAACATATTAAAAAAAGAATGCAAAAGCAAAGAAGAATTCAATTTTCAGGCTAATATTAGAATATAATGGCACTTATAAAACATTCTCCTATCATACTACCATGAAAAGTCTTAAAATAGACACATTTACTAATCACTTAAATATATATTGAGTATATACAGGGATTTATCTCTATTTTAAAATTACTTGACAAAATTATTATTCCCATATGTATGTGTCAAAATAAGTGATTTTATTTGTCTGTAATAATTAGGTCAGTGTGACTTGCTATGACATGGTTTGCTTTTCACAAAACTAAGCTAGATGGTTCTCACGGCAGGCTTACTTTATTATTTATATATATAATTGGTAACCTGTAAGAGGAAAATAGCATAGTTTTTAAAAAAATTAGCACACTATAATTTTAAAATAAATACAACAGATTTCAGACACATTTTCAGAAAATGTGCTATTTACTTCTAAAAAGCTATTTTCTTATTTGACCTATTTTCATGGGTCAAAAAATAACTGTTAGTGACTAAATTAATTTTAGTAAAACTATGTTTGGTTTCTTTAGAAAATCATGAAGAACTACTTTGATTGTACTTATTACGTATTAAGATGTGATTTTAAAAAACATTTTAAAGTTACTGCAGGTCCTTTCTAAAATAACTTCTTTTGTTCAATCTTGTAAATATTAAATTTCTCCATACTTCATCTGTACTCATAAGTTGAGACAATTATTCACTGGTTGTTCCTGTTTTTATAGACCATATTTTTTTATTTGCATATATAAGAAAAAGAATAATCACATACATATTTTTGAAAGTATTTACTCATAAAATAATTTTCAGCATCTTAGATTTCCTTTGACTCTCCAAATAATTGAACTTATGAAAGCTGTAGAAAAGATTTGTTCTATTATTGCATTTATATGTCTATCAGAAATAATACGTATTCATAGGATATATTGGAGAAGAAAAATTTCTTGGGATTCTAAGTCATACGAAATGTTTTAAAAGGTATATTAAGTATAAAGAAGCAGTTTAAAAAATAAGCCTTGATATGCTAACTGAAACATATGGTTAAATATCTAATATAAAAATTATAGAGGTGAAAAATTAAATCTTTATCACACAGTCAATAAAGAATGAATGTTTTACGCTGAGTAAAAATATGTTCACTTTTACTTCTGTATATTTTTTTCTTATTGAATTGGAATTTGGAAACCATAACTTGAAAGGTGACCCTCTAAATGTGAAAAATATTTTTATGCTTCTTTTTATTTCTTAATCTTAAGTTACTATAAACTTGGAAAAATTTTGAGTTTTTTGCTTTATAAATATATCTATTTTTTCCCAGTTTTATTAAGGAATGATTGACATACATCACTGCATAAACTTAAGGTATAAAAACATTAACGTAATAGGTTCAATGTTCATCATCTCATACAGATACAATAAAATGAAAATAACAAAATCCTCTTTGTGATGAGAGCTCTTAGGATCTACTCTCTTAACAACTTTCTTGTATGTCACACAGCAGTGTTAACTAGTCATCGTGCTCTACATTTTCTCTCTAGTATTTATTTATCTTATAACTGGAAGTTGGTACCTTTTATTTGAAATATATTTTAAAGCCATGCATCCAACAGTCAGTGCTTGAGCATTTCAGAATATGCCATGATACTGCTAATCAGTGATTTTTATCTTGATTCTATTTGACAAGGCTGCCTAACACTGATTTCTTAAAAAGTCAAAGATAACTCACTCATGAACAAGGCAAAATAAGCCACAAAACCCTAAACATAATGATTTTTCCTTCTATTTATGTACAGAAATACCATGAAAATATTTTGGTGCATTTTGTAATTGTGTCAATATTAAGAACTATCTACAAATGAATTGATTTCTTCTAAGAATCCATAGATACAGAAGTCGTTTTTTCCTTTTCAGTTTATGGAACAAGTTCTTCTATAATGACCTGAAATAATTATTTAATAATAATATGATTAAACAATGTAAAAACCAGTTGCTTAGTGTCAATTATTTTTACATATTTGTATCCTATAAATTATTTTAATTGCATTTACATTTAATAAAACACTGACATAAAAGCATATAAGTTTATTTTATGTGCAAAATCACATATAGTATACGCCGAGTGACACTTAAAAGGCATGAAAGAGTAACACTAGCTTATTTTCTGAAACAATCTTGACTCTGATGCTAAATTACAACTCAGAAACATCTAGCGTTTTTACCTTTATGAGAAACGGCTTTTTACATATTTAACATAATTCCAGGGAAAATAAACTGGAATTATGTATAAAGATACATGCACCGTAACCAAAGGGCGTTTATATTCCCCTGTAGAATACTTAACGATGATTTCATAGCCATTTTGTGTCATTTTCAAAAGGATATAAAACGCAGCCAGTAAACAAACTAGACTTTAGATTTAAGGTGACAGCTGCTCCTTCAGAAGCAATATTCAGATATTTAATCTTAAGAACATTGACTATTCTTTATTTTACAACCAAGTAAAGTATATGAAAAAATGAAAGGACTGCGTACTTTGACTTATTATTTTCACAGCAGTGGTGATCAACATGGCCACCACTGCCAACACGCCATCATCACTAAATCCCAGAGAATTCATCCAAATGTCAGCCCTTATTTAACTGTTTCAGGAAATTAACATCTGTGCTCTACTTTTTCAAAATGCAAAACTTCCTTTCTCTAAACGAATGCTGATTCAACCTATTTAAAGTAACACACCATTGTAAAGCAATTATACGCCAATAAAGATGTAAAAAAAATAAAAATAATCTGTTAGCTTGGGAAGTATTAGTAATAAAGATATACTTTAAAAATAAAGCAACAAAAAAATAAGGTAATTATGAACTTAGAGGGAGAAAACATTCTATAAGAAGAAAAAAAGAAAAACCTTATCAATGTGTGTTTTGGGGAGCTGCGTATGACCCATTCTACCAGATAGACTGCAAATAAAGTCAACTCCGTTTTTCGAAATAGACACTTGAGGGTATATCTACCCTTATTAGCAGTCAATTAGCTATCTCTTTCTTAAGGCCTGTTTTAACACAATTTCTAAGAAATCCAGGGACTTCTTTATACCAGAGAAGGCCCGTCATGCTTCAAGCACAAGGCAGAAAGAGCTCACATCTGTTGACTCCATGGCCATGGGTGTTTCTGTTCACCACCAGCTCCATACATCCACACGGCATGAAAGACCCTTGTCTGTCTCTGCAGAAACCCTTTGCCGGTCACAGTGCCTAGCGATAGGCACATCTGTAACACTGTGCTGGTGGGGACATGAGTGGCTAACCAAGTCCACGGTGGCTCTTGCCTCGTCCACATAGTGTGCCAGGATCTAGTTTTCCCCAAAAGAAGTTGATCGTGAGAGGTTTTTATTTTTTATTTTTTACCAGTTTTAAAATTTCTTTTATGAATGGGTAAACTTTGGAGTTTCTTTCTTGGCCATTTTCATTGACGTTCCTTATTATTTCTTAAAGCTAGATTCTGACAGTGGAATTACTAGGCCAAAGAATCTGAGAATTTAAAAGGATAGATACTTATGAGCATATTTCTTATACACAAAAATATATATCTCCAAATTGCCCTCCAGAAAAGGAGGACAAACAGAAAGCCACCACTGCAATGAATGGGAAGTCTGCCCAACGTTTTGGTAACCTTTTTGGCTATAGCTACACAAACTATGCTCTCTGTAACTTAAAGAGATAGGCTTGAAATATGAGGTCACATGGATATCAGAGTTCACTGTCATTTTCTGCCTTTGGAAAATGCAAGACTAGGTTGTGTTTTCTTTTCAAAGCACGGCACATTTAAATACAGGCTTGCTGTGAGATTTTAGTTGTTTGCGATATTTACTTTCTAGGAATGTTTATTCCCAGTAATCAGTGAAACTCATAAAATAAGTATGATTATAATATTATGAGCTTATTCTTCTAGCACAAATCACTTGAAATATGTGACTAAACAGATAGAGTAATTGGAAAGTGAATTGTCTTGCACAACAATTAACTAAGAAGTGACGAGTACGTTTCGTTAGCGATTATGATTAAAGCTAGCTATATTTTTATTCCCTCTTTCCCAAACCTGTCAAGCTGAGGTATATTTGTTAATTTGATGTATATTCACATAGATGTACAGATCATTTTATGCAAGTACATTTTTGACACATTATGGTGGCAGCTGTGATGGGGACAAGGGGAATAGTTTAAAATTTAGGAGCGATTTTTAAAAAACCAGTTCATCCCAGAAGGCGACATGCTGTTAGTCTATGGCCCTGTGCATCAGGGTAAAGAAATGCTTCCAGGTAATTAGTCCAGGTGATAACCGGGGAAGTTCCTAGAATCCTGAGCAAATCAAAGCACTCCTGCTCTCGTGTCCCTTCTTGCTCACACCACACGGACATTTTAAGGAATTCCTGTTAATAAAGACATACTACTGAGTAAGGAAACATCCCAATAATCCATTTCCTAGAGGATAAAGTGGCGACTGAAGTTGTTATTCTGATTCAAATTCTCAATAACAAAGAAAGATCGTGAATGGCAGGACAACTTAGGGGAAAGTGACTTTGTCATTCTGGAATTCTTAATTCTGGTGGAGGCTGAATGCCACCCCACTTGATATTAGGAAGGTGCATTTCAGAAATTTCAAGAACAGTTGGCGTGCTCCACCACGTGAGGATCTAAATGGTAAGGTATCACAGGAGGCATGGACAAAGCTCTAGAATTGCAACTCTGAGTTACACTTTTAGATAGTCTTGATAAGAAAGAAGACTGAAAAAATTCTGTTGTGGTATAGGATGTTTCCCAATAAACTTAGGTTTTAAAAAGATCATATACTAAGAAAAGCAAAGAAAGGTGTATCATGAAATTACAAAAAAAAGGAGAGATGTTTAAGGACAATGACCGGGAGAGAATTCCCTGGCGGTCCAGTTGTTAAGATTCGGCTCTCTTACTGCCAGGGCCTGGGTTCCATCCCTGGTCGGGGAACTAAGATCCTGCAAGTTTCATAGCACAGCCAAAAAAAAAAAAAAAAAAAAAAAACTCTAATAAAAATAAAAGAAGAAGAAGAATGACAGGGAAGCAATAATGGAAAAGTACGACACAATTTTAGGTAACGGTGGAGTGGACTCTAAGAAAACCTGACAAGAAAGATTCAACAAAAGGAGAAATCAAGGTGTCCAAAGACAGCTATTTTTCTCAACATTATTTAGTTGTATATGTCAAATATCTATTTCTGCTTAATCACGAAACGTTTTTTATTAACCCACATAAGTATGAATTACAGTAGATGTCCTCTTTCTTATCCAGAGAAATGTATTCAGTTTGCCAGAGTAGACGTAGATGTGGGTCCCTGCCTTTCTCATTGGAGTGGCCTTCAGTTCAAGAGACTATAAGTTCTGGGGAAAACAGTCCTTCAGCAGAATTCTTGGAAATGTTACATACCTTCAAGACGTAGGAGAGCCGGATGAAGTCAGTGAAATTGATGATTCTTATAAACAGCCCAAAATAAACCCAAACTTTGTGAGACAAGTGAAACAGGATGTTGGTAGGGTTGCTAGTTGTGCGCTCAAAGATAATTAGTCTTGTATACACAGAAAGCTTCTCTTGGGACAATGAGTTCCTTCTAAAAGGAATGCTGTCCTATGTTTTCCCCTGATAGTTTTGTTTTCTATCCATTTCATCACACAAAAGTTATTAATTGCAAAAAAGAAAATCCCAGTCTTGTGTTTTGTTTTGACATTTTTTGGTTTCTGTAAGATTAGGATAAGTCACTTTTCACATGTGTTTAACTTGCTAATTATGACTCTGTGCTCTGTATTACTAAATATTATACAAATGCTTATTTATATTTTTGCTGTATTATTAAATTACTGTTAAAGTCAGAAAGAAACGGGAGATATATGTACACGTATAGCTGATTCACTTTGTTATACAGCAGAAACTAATACACCATTGTAAAGCAATGATACTCCAATAAAGATGTAAAAAAAAAAAAAAAGAAGAAGAAGAAAGAAATGGAACCAAACCATAAAACCTAAATTGAAAACTCCTGTGAAAATGTGGGATTAGGTTAACTATAATGGCATTTCAGGGCATTTCCAAGCTGTCATTTTTTTTCAGGGGAAAAATTGGGAAAAATCACAGGTTTTGCTCATTCTGCCTAAATATTTCTTTGAAGTGTGGTAAGTTAACATGTGCCATTTTGCCACCACTTTTCAGGTGTTTGGTGATATCAGTGGCTTAAAGTTTATCCCCAGTGAAGTGGTCACGGCTATTCAGGAGCATCTAAGTGAAATGGACAGTACACTGGAGGACTCCTCAGGTATTAAATCAAGAGGACTGAAAGGAATCCATTAAAACAAAAAGGCATTTTCCCGCGATTAAATATTTTACTCATTGCTGTACCTGAGTGCCTCAACCTAGAAGTGCTTCTTCCTTCCTGCTTTCTTAAAGGTCCACAGTGGTGCACAAGTCACGGTGAGAAGACTAAGTTCAACTTCCTTTTCAATCTACGGCCTTATAATATGTCCTTTACCAGAAGTCAGTAACCAGTACTGGAAACAACAGCTGGACGTCACAATTGTCCCAAATATGTTTTCAGAGAACATAGACTCATCTTCATCAGCTTAGAAAGAGCTACTTGGCTCCTGTGAAGTATGAAGAGAGGTAGAATATCATTTTTCACACTCTCCCACAGGAGTGAATACGGGGAATGGCTAGAAGATGATATAACCAAGCCTAAATAAATCCCCTTGCCCCTTCACTTAGCATAAAATTTCACATTTTTTTTTCTAGAAGAAATTTCAAGGAAAACCATGGGAAAATTACATAATAAAAAAATCAAGTCACTTAAATTAGTTGTTTTACAGCACAAATGCTTTGTATTCTAAGATATCAACAAACAGCCCCAAACTGGCTGGCTCCCATTCGGGCTCCCCTCATCCACCTTAGCTCTTTCTGAAAGGACCAAAGTAGCAAAGCCCTCTTGCCAGCTCTTTAGACTATTCCTTTTTGTCTTTACTCCCTTGCTTTCCTTTTTTCAACTGACGGTTTGGAATAGGACTTAGGATCACAAGAGGACAAGGAACTGTCAGAGGGCTGATGGGTTATAAAAAAAATCCTGCATCTTTAAGAATCATTTGTCCTCATTATAGAGCAATAAATCCAGAGGATATCTAGGCCCTCTGGTCCTCCTCTGCATTTTTAAGGAAGGGTAAGCAGGTGTTTTAACAGTCACCTCTCTCAAACAAAAAGCAGTGTTTATTAGAGAGGTCAAATTTGATACCTGTAACTGGGAAACATAAACACATCCCATCCTGGTGATTTTTCAATCCTCATCTTTAATTATTGTCTAACTATAAGGATATCTTCAGTCTTACATAAGACATTGAGTTACACTAGATGTTCCCTCTATTGGCAGAAATTAGCATATGCATATACTGTCTATATTTTTCATCCTCTATAGCTCTTATTGAAGGCAGATCAACATATATTAACATCTCTGACAACAGATCTCAACTTCACGGAAACTAGTGAACATTCTAAATATGTTTTAATGGCTTAAATTCTTGCACCTGCACACCTCAGGAAACTAGACTCTTCCTTCAAAATGATACGGGACTGTCAGTGTCAACGACTTCTTGCATTCCTCACCTCCACACTTGCAAGCATAATTACCTGGTCGTAGCTCTGGTCATCAGGTACTCACCTCCACTTTCACCGAATAGCTTTCTATTCTAACTACATGCTTTGCCTTCCCCATTGGAGCATGAATTACCTGTGTGGAGAATTTCTCAAATGTATCTTCTTATTAACAGAGCTTAGAATGATTCTTGGCCCTATGCAGGGGCCCAGTAAACATTTCCTGTTGGGAAGATGGTGTGAAGGAGAGGTGGGGGAAGGGATTAGGGCCAGGTGTTATCATTTATAGTATAAATAAGAAGCCCATCCCTCCCCCTGAAAAAGTGGGGCTGGATACAGTAAGGTAAGTTCTATGATAGACCTGTATCAATACAAAATATACTGAGAAGGATAAATATATACATATAAGTAGATTTCTGCCTCCTAAACTGTATTTCATTAGATTATTAGGTCAAGTTGATAAAGCAAATGTAGTTGAACAAGTGATTTGGTAAGTTTTTCACTGAACCATCATTTGCTTAACTGAATTAATAAAAACACCTATTGATTTTATAGGTCTGTCACTTTTTTTTTTTTGGCTGCACCGTGCGGCATGAAGGATCTTCCTTCCCCGACCAGGATCGAACTCCCTCGCACTCCCTGCAGTGGAAGCACAGAGTCCTAACCACTGGACAGCCAGGGAACTGCCCTGTCACTTTTATTATTTATGCTTTTCTCACTAAAATGTAAGCTCTTCGAGGGCAGGGATCACTGTCTGCTTTAATTAGTGGTACCTGCCCCAGTCCTCAGTACTGCTCTTTGAGCTAGTAAGTGTTCTGTCAATTTTCATTGGATGAAAGCATAAACTGATAAGCCAAGTTTCACTTCACTTGATATTTAATGTGTTGTACAGCAGTGAACTGAATGAACCATGCAGAGGTCAGCAATCAATTGATACTTTGCTTTTTTGTGTGTTTCCTTTAGGGACTGGTGGTCCCAATGAAAGCATTCGTATAATTCAGAAAAACAATATTTTCTTGCGCCTAAAGGATGCCCATGGCCATAGTGTATTTCCTAATCCAAAAAGTCTCCTGCTACATTACTGCAAAGCAGTTGTTGTTCAGTATTTTAAAATCAAGTCTACAGAACGTTTTGTTGCTCTAGTTGCTTTCTAGTTGTTTTCCTTGCCATTGAACTGATCTTACAGAGCTTCAACATATGAGTCTAACACTTTCATTAACATATTGTGTGTGTGTGTGTGTGTGTGTGTGTGTGTGTAGTGTGGTGGACAGAGATTTACTAACATGTTCTTTCAAGAGTTCTTTCCTGTTGAGAAGGCCCATTCTAATGTTCACAGACTCAGTGCAGTAACTTAGTCCAATGTTGAAATAAGATTTGGGCGCTATCTTATCTCTGAAGTAAATACCACATTTGCATTGCCATTGAAACAAACTATTTGATTTAGATTTTTTTTGGATGTACATGTAGGGTTAGTTTCTTAATAGAAAAATAAATGGGGGGAAAAAGGACCTTTTTATTCTTATAATCAATTCCTCTCATTTCTGTGGCCCTTTATGAATTGCAAACAATAATCCCACGGATAAGGAGGGATGGGGGTGGTCTTTGTTAGTAGATGCTCTGCAAGAACAGAGTTCTAACTTGAACATCTTCAGTATCATATTCCATTAGCAGTGTACACGTATTCATATACCGTGCAAAGTGTTATTTCAAAATTCAAGATAGGTTTCTAGGGGACTATATATCTCTGTAAATTCAGTTATTTTTTCTCAGTATATCGAGGATAATTACAATACTAATAATTATTTTTCAAGAATCTACTAGTAAAATAAGCTTTCCTTTATCTATAAACTCATGTCTTTTTTCGATTATTTCACGGATAACTTCTTTTCTAGTATTGTAGTTTCTCACTGACTTGTATCATTCACATTGATATTTTTCCTCACATAGAGATAATACACAATGCAAACTATGGTTATAATTGAAAACAGTAAAAAAAAAAAATACTTTTAATAGATCATTTTTGCTAGTACCTACTGTGCTTTTATTGTCCAAATAGATTATCCATTTGAAATTAAATTTTATTAAGGAATAAAAATATAAATAAGAAGGAATTAAACATTTAAATGCTTGCTGTAAATTTAAAAATGAGATCTATTCAATTTTCCTTGTACTAAGCTCAGTGACAATACATAGATTACACTGTCAGTTAAGCAAGTAGATGACAAATGAGTGATTTTCATCCTTCGGTTAAATATGGTGCTAAGTGGTATGTGCTGGCGTTAAAAGCAAATTACTTATCACTTCAACAATCACAGCATGAGAGCATTCTATTGGAGGCTGTATTTCCAGTCTTTCTTGGTCCTCAGTTTTATTAAATAAATCAACTGATAATGGTTGGATAAGCAAAGGAAAAAACCTGGATGGCATTATGACATTTCCATTTTATAAGTACCTATTCAAGACATCTCTAAAATGGTCTTTTGTAGTCACTGAGAATTCACACTCACATCTCCGTACACACATACACACACTATATGTATATATAATTTCATCTGGTCCCATTACCTACGGGAAGCACAAATTCCTTCTGCTACGTCACTTCCAGCTGGCCATCTCGCTCAATCTTAAACACCTCTAGACGTGGGAAAATCACCACTGCAAGTGAGAACTCTCATTAATATCACCACTAGGAATTCCTTCCAGTAGCCTGAAAATAGCCCTTACTGGGTTTGAGGTCCTTGCAAGAACCTGCCAATTTTAACAGCTCAGAACCTTGGCCAATGAGAAGCCTTAACTAAATAGTAGTTGACTGAGTGAAATCAAGAAGGCTCATCTCTTTTTCTTTTAATATAAATTCTTTTATTTTGAATACAATGCATTTACGCATATTTTCCTTTTTGTGACTGGGGAGGTGTTGGGGAGAGGGGTGCGGACATACTCAAGGGTGAGGAAGGTAACCCTGGGTACTCCGTTCAGAGATTCAGGAAAAGTTCCACTAACCCACACAAACAATTATTGTTTTGCCTACTCTAGCAATGCCTACAATGTTTTAAATAGGATCAAATATTTGTATTACATAGTGAGACACTGGTCTTGTAGCATGAACACAGAGATCTGGTGGGCAGAGGGTCTGCTTGATCTTGAACAATGAGGACATTTGCAGGACCAGGAGAGAGTGGAATTTAGAGACTCTTCCATTATTGATTTCCTTAATCTGTTTAAACCCTGGGATGAGCAGGAAATCTTTTCTAAAATGGTATAAGTTCCTTAAAAATAACCTCTCCAATATTTGAGTCATGATAAGAACTCAGTAATTGTATGATCAATGGATGAATGAAGGAATGAATAAATAAGTACGTACATACATAAATGAGATAGTACAGTATAATGATTAAGAGCTGGGGCTCTGAAGTTAGATCCAGGTTGAAGCCCTTCTCTATAACTTATTAACTATGTGATGTTGGACAAGTTACACACTCTCACTGAGAGCTGGCAAACATTATTTGCTAATTCAGTGACCTATTTGGTACATGTGGTTTTGAGATTACATGACTGGAGAGAATATCTCAATTTCCGAATATCTGATGCACTCTGTCCACCCCAGTGGTGGGAAGAGGCTACCTCACAAAAGGCCTCACCTGATCCAAAGCTGACCACATGGGATGTGAGAGCTGCTTGGTCAGGAAGGGAGCTTAAAAGGGTACCGGCTGAGGTCCAAGAGACAGATGATTATCAGCTAATGTACCAAAGATTCTTTTGCTTCCAAAGCTGACTATGTATTTTCAATCCAGCCTTTCTCTGAATGGCCTTGATTGCCCTGCTTCAGTTATTCAACTGATTCTGTGCTTGATGTGAGTGTGTAGCATGATCTTCTTGACCACCTCCTCATGAAGGCATCCAAAGTAGTTCTAACCGACTTCTTATCTGGGGTTTTATCAGTGTCCCCTTCACAGGACTGTTGTGAGGAATAACAGGGAGGATGAAGGGAATGTATTAGCTATTGATTGGCTAAGCAAATTAATGAGAGAAAGGAAAAAAGAAGGGAGAGGGAAAGAAAAAATGATGGAAGAATGGAAGGAAATAAGGAATGAAAGGAAAGAAATAACTTTCTTGAAGTAAGATTATTATATCAATGGGTAGCCCACTTTAATTTTTAATACATATTAATTTTATTTCAGGAATCTTGTACTAGTTTCCATTTCAAGCACAAATGGTAATTGAAATAAACTCTTTCTCCAGACTACTGCTAGTAATGGACGTTAATGGTAAAAATATTTTCTTACTGAAAAGGTGAAAAACATGTCATTAGTAATGTGATTTATTTTGCACGATTAATGAAAATTTATAGTTTTACTATTGGAAGTCACACTTTCTTATTGACTTATAATAGCTTTTTATATATTGAGTGCAATGAATCTTACAGTGAAACTGTCACCAAAATGTACCAAGGTTGCAAGTTGTTTAGGTTGCTTTAATATATATTTTGGCATACAAATTCTATGTTTTTTTGTAGTTTAATCTGTAAAGTTTTTTCTTTGTTGTCTTAACATGGTATATTAAATAGTGTATCATGTCTCATATTTTGAAATGCCAGTCTTATTATATATATATAATAATAAGCACAGACAAGTTACATATTTCTTTTTCCTGGAAAGTGTTGTTGTTGCATTGATTTATTGTCTATTTTCATGTTGGTATCAGACTCCATTAACTAATGTAGCTCATAGGCCTATGTCAATCAGGGACACCCTATGATTAAATTGTACACGACTAAGAAAGACTTACTGGCAACAGAGGAAGAATGAGAATTTAGAGAAAAGAACACAACGTGAAGAGGAATATTGGACCTAGGTAATGGATATTTAGGGAGTACCTTAGATACAGTTTTTTTAACTTTTGAGTATGTTTGAAATCTTTCACAACAATAAGTTAAGATGAGTGATGATGCACAATGGGAAGAGGTGATACCAGGTGTGACATTCGGTGTGAACATAGCTCTACTTGATGGAGAAACCTATAAACACTAACGTAAGTTATTAAGTACCCCATGCACCGAATATATGGTGGTGGAGCAGAGACTGAGTCAACGTAGCTATTTTGATTCAAAAAGGATGTACTTTAAAAACTGTGAATCGCTATGTTGGTGTATACCTAAAACACATAATATTGTAAATCAACTATACGTCAATTAAAAAAAAAGGGGGGGACAAGACAATCACTGGTCCAGAGCCATTCTGAGAGCCCATAGGCAGTTAGGAAGGTCTACACCTTTGGTTTTAGGAAACATATTGATTGGCCTTCGATTCTGCCTTGTGGGGTAGGTTCCCCCAGCTCACTCTTCTCTGTGACTGGTGGCTCCACCTTCTGAGAACTCCTGCCTCTGACATTACTGTCTTTAGTTACTTCCGAAGGGAGCTTTAGAGCATACTCCCTTCCGGGAGTCCAAGCAGTTTGTCAAACTGCTTCCTGATCCTTGGTGCCTCAAGGTTATTTAAAGCCTCAATCACAGTTTTGTTTTTTCTTTAATTTTAATTCTTTTTTTTTTTTTTTTTGAGTTTAGTTTAGTGCTATTTTTGGAAGTACGACTGTCTCGAATGCTTCGGCAGCCTTTTTGTTTATTTGATTCCAGTCAGTTTCATGTGCCAATAGCCACACTTACAGTTCTTTTTGAGACATGACCTAATTGCAGATGCCCTGAGTTTATTAAGCACTGGTGGGAAAGCTGCATTTTTTTCCTGAGACATTTTCTGCTAAATTAATTGTATACCCTCATAATCCATCCAGAGGTAGTAACAATGGGATTGAGGGGCTTACTGTTGATTTTATCCTTGCCAAAAGGCTTTCTTTGCTCAAAGACATTCTCAAGTTTACGTACTGGTGGGTGGTAAAAAGCAGTTACCTCTTCTAACCCTAAAAATCACCAAATTCTTCCACTCCCTTCATCCCCTCTCATTTCTGTTTGCTAGTCGGCAAATTCTTTTTAAGCTCATCTCTTTTTGTAGAACACTGTCAGATGCAGCCAGTAGTCTCCATCACATGCTACTAATATTTTACGTTTTTACATCTTTTCGGATCTTAGAATATAAGCTCATTAGTTATATTGTAATTTGCAAGTTATTGCTGGAAACAGTTGATAGTTTAAAAAGGAAGGGTTATTTCTTTCACCTGCTGCACATCTATCACAGGTCCCCCCACAAGCTGCACAATATTGGCATCAACCTCACTCGTGCCCAGGCTGATCAAGGAAGCGCTCTCTAGAACGCTGCTGGTTGTGATAGCAGAAGAAAGGGAATATGAAGCGGCATGACAGGCTCTTAAAGCTTCCAGGAGGATGTGAGCCATGTCCCTTCCACTCACAGGATCAAAGCAAGTAACGTGGTCACAGAAAGGTGGGGAGGCAGCCAATGGGGGCTGAGTCAGATATAAGGAGCTACGCTGACTTTACAGCTCCTTGTGGGTCCATATCGATATTCAGTACCTCTATTGGATATACTTTGAAAATCAACCCGGAATCTGGCTCGTTATCACCTAACTCTCTACCACAGCCCCAATTTGAGCACTATTATTGCTCTCTTGGATTTCCACAGTCGTCTCCTGCTGATTTCCCTACCTTTACTCTCACCCCACTTGGGTCCATTTTCAATGCATTAACTAATGTGATCCTTTAAAAATAAGTCAGGTCATATGACTCCTTTGCTCAAACTCTCCATCTGGTCAGCGTAAAAGGTAAAGTTCTCAGGATGACCTCAAGTCATTCCCTCCTTGCCTCAATCATACATACACTTGCCTGTACTCACTATGCTCTGTCATTCTGGCTTTTTCCTATTTCCCAAGCATACCTGTTTTCTCAGCCTGGAAGATCATTCCAGGCTTTCTGTTACAGCTGATATCCACACTGCTAATTCCCCCACAGGTTCACGAGGATAACTCTTTTGTCTCTTTCTTCTCTTTGCTCAAATTGCACCTTCTCACTGGAAGCAAACAATGACCCCTCTATTAAAAAACTGCATCTCACAACTGCCCACTAGAAAGCCTTCTAGAGCTGATGAACTTTCCCCCCATAATCCTAAATCTTGTGTCATTTCTCACGCAGATCATTTTAACTCTTATTTATCACAACTTTAGGCTTTCACGCATGCATGGCTGTTGGAGGACCAACCACTAAATAAGCTTTGAAAAGTGTTTGCTCTCTAAAAATTCTCCTTAGGAGAAATTCTTATATCAGCTGCTGGGGAAAATATGTACAAGTGAAGGAGAGGAAAAACAAAACAAAAACAAACAAACGAGCAAAACCCAACTTCATTATGAGCCACGAGGCAAGCTTTTAATAAATAATCCTGGAAGCAATCCTTAGGTACTTTGATTTAGGAAGGGTATGTGTGGTTCTTGGAAATTTGTATTTTAAAAAGCATTGAATGTTATTATGACGAACTTCCGAGTACCCACTAATATAGATAACATGAACAATACAACAAATCAGGATAATTTATATAGAAGAATGTTAAAGTTTTATAATGTCAACATAAAATCGTGTTTTCCTGTGCTCATGGCACATTTATAAGAATATATCATATAATAAGATTCCCCAACAAGAGTGAAAAATAATGGCTAAATCACACAAAACACAAGTTGTAAAATACATATCAGATAATAATGCACAAAAACAATTTAACGATGATCCAAGTTTCTATTAAAAGGGTACGTGGTGAAATACTTTTTAAACTACTTGTGGGCCAAAGAAGAAATAAAAATTGCAATCATAAGTTATTAAGAAATTCATGATGATGAAATAATTAGAACACTATTCATGAAAACTTATGAGATGTGGCCAAAGCTATATTCAGACAGAAATACTTCTAATATTTAAATAAATAAAATCAAGAAGTTAGAAAAAAGAACAAATCTTCCAAAGCCAAAAGTCATTCAGAAAATGGGAACATAAATTAATATTAACTTTTTAAGTGACAAAGCCCAATAGTATTTTCCTCTTCTGGCAAGATTGAGAAAAAATAGAAAAATTGCAAACATACAATATTAGGAATCAGAGAAGTGTGATATAACCACAGATATAGAAGAGGTTAAAATATAAGCATTTGATATACATAGCTCTGTGGTGATAAATAAAAATTTTTCAATAGGATAAATAATATTTTTAAGTATCAAATTTGTCTTTGAGAGATTGAATTCCCAAATTAATAAATATAGAAAACATTTTTAAAGGATTTTTGACATCTTTCAGAAAAATCACTTAGGCTCGATAGATTTCTGGTTGATTGAAATGAAATCATTAAGGAACTGATAAATCCCAAGCTATTTAAATGATTTTAAATACGAATATGAACTATTAACTATTTTAAGTCTATATAAATTGTATACATATTTGTAAGACTGATGGCTACTCAACAATAATATGAATACATACACAGACATTCATACAAGCACAAGAACTACAGACCTGGGTCAAATATTAGCCAGTTTTGTGTAGCACTAAACGAAGAAAAATATCCTGTCCCTAAATAAGATTTACTGAATCATTGAACAATGACTTACCATTAGAAAGTAAATTAGGGGCTTCCCTGGTGGCGCAGTGGTTGAGAGTCCGCCTGCCGATATAGGGAACACGGGTTCGTGCCCCGGTCTGGGAAGATCCCGCATGCCACGGAGCGGCTGGGCCCGTGAGCCATGGCTGCTGAGCCTGCCACGTACCGCTAAAAAAAAAAAAAAGAGAGAGAAAGTAAATTAGTACAATGCCTAATGCTAGTAAAATAAAAATGATCTTATTGATAGAATTTATTATCAATTCCCAATTTTCAGTAAGGAAAGAATGATTCAATAAATTGTGTTGGGAGGCTTTAGAGAAGTGGTATCAGCAAAAAGGTGATCTAGGACTTTTCTACCATCTTTGCCCCAAAGAACACCAATTTTGACAATCACCCACGGATGATAATACCTCGTGGAACTCCTGGAGTCCAGTAGAGAAGTTCCAGCACCACACTGGATCCAAAAATTCCAAGACTGGATACATTTAAGAGGGTTAAGAGGAATAGCTTCACTTCACATACATCATCCCTTCACCAAGGCAGCACAGCTCAGCGTCAGGAGAGACCCTTTTGGCCGGGGACTTCGCCCACGGTGAAAGTGGGAGCATGTGAGTGAGCACCCAGCTGTGTGTGATGCTGCCAAAAAGGCCCACTTCCCTCTTGCCCCAGCCAGAATACTGAGATGTACTGCACGACTGAGGGGTGGGGAAGCATGGGGAGAACAGCAGCTAAGGCTTAGAGACAATCAGAGGAACACAGATTCTACTAATTGCCTCACAGTCTCCATCAGAAGTCTTACCTGTGAATCACTGGGGACACCTCACCTGCGAATCTCCCCAGCTGGCCCCTGGGCACCCTCAACATTCACTTGTCTTACCCACACACCTCCACCTCATGGTTGGCTCCCCACGTGCTCTCGCAAGAGAGGTGAGTGCGAACCTTTGCAGATGGCTAGTGATGCAGAAAGCTGATCCAACTCTGTAGGATTTGGTAAAAGCACGCAAACTGGAGAGCATCCAGCACCACACTAGGGAGAGGCTCTCAGAACCTGGCCTGGCTTTGCTGAATCAGACAAGTCATGCAGTCTTGAAAGTTCCCCCATCAAGAGCGAAGGAGAAGTATGGAGCAGGGGTATCCTTGGAAAAAGTCCAAGAAAGCCTGAGAATCCCTAGCAAGGCTGACAGAAAGTATTTCTCTCCCGAAGTCAATGAGTAAAAATTGGAGGAGGTGACTAGTTCAAATGCAAAGATAGCAATTCAAGATTTAAGGAACACGAAAAAGCAAGGGAACACAACACCATCAAAGGAACACAATAATTTCCCAGTAACTGATACCAAAGAATTAGAGATCTGTGATTTGCTTAATAAAAACTCAAAATAGTTGTTTTGAGGAAGCTCACTAACCTACAGGGACTCAGAGAGCCCTTCCAATGAAATCAGGAAAAAAACACATGAACAAAACAAGAAGATGGACAGAGACAGAATCATAAAAAGAACCAAACAGAAAATTTGTTGCTGAAGAATATAATGAACGCAATTAAAAATGCAACAGAGAACATCAACAGCAGAATTGATCAAGCAATTGATGTAGAAGACAGGTCATTGGAAACTGTCCAGTCAAAGAAGAAAAAAGAAAGAAAAAGAATGAAGAAAGCTTATGTGAATTGTGAGATGCCATCAAGTAAAAATGTCTATGCATATTGTAGTCCTAGAAGGAGAAGAGAGGGACAGAAAGCTTATTTACAGAATGAATGGCTGAGAACTTCCCAAACCTGGAAAAAGTTTGAATATCCAAGTTCATAAAGCTCATAGTTCCCACAAAAGATTCAACCCAAAGATATCTTCTCCAAGACACATTATATTAAAACTGTCTAAAATCAAAAACAGAGAGAGAATCTTGAAAGCAGCAAGAAAAAAATGTTCTCAAGAAACAGGGAACCCCCATAAGGCTATCAGCAGATTTCTCAGCAGAAACTCGGCAGGCCAAAAGAGAGTGCTGAAAGAAAATAAACTGTCAGCCAAGAATATTTTACCTGGAAAAGCTGTCCTTCAGAAATGAAGGAGAGATAAAGATTTTCCCAAACAAAAGCTGAGGGAGATCATCACCACTAGACTTGCCTTACAAGAAATGCCAAAAGACGTTCTTCGAGCTGAGACAAAAGGATGATAATTAGTAACAAGAAAACATACAAAAATATAAAATATGCTGGTAAAGATCAGTATGTATATTCAAATACACACCCTAACTATGTGAGGTGGTAGATGAGTTAATTAACCTGATAGTGGTAATCATTTTATAAGATATATGTATGTCAAACCATACATTTTAAATATATACAATTTTATTTGTTAACTATATTTCAATAAAGCTAAACAAAATAATGATGCAATATCCTCAAAACATAGTGTTGGGATAATTGGGTCATCATTTTTCACAGAAAAAATTAAAAATCCCAAATAAATTACTACCAGATAGCTTAAAATGTAAGCCCTTTAACCAAACAATTTCATTATGGTGTAATTATCTTAAGGAAGAGTTGAATAAATACAGAAATAAAATCTAATACTTTTCACATTGAATTATTTATAAGCAAACCATTAGCAATAATGTAAATATTCAATCAGCAGTAAAGGATTGGCGAAATAAATTAGGGTTACATTCTTGTAATGGAATTCTCTATAGTCTTAAAAAATACAGATGAGTGTTAAAACCTCAATAGCATATACAAAAGGATATTTCTCACAAACTCAAAGGCCTGTTTCTCGAATCTTTCTCATCTGATACCACTGAAATGGAAGAAAAGGAAGTTGGAGGCTTTCGCAAGCATTCTTATGTCAAGACCTGGATGTCGTTATCAATTCCACTCACGTCCCATTGGCCAGAATTCAGTCATATGGTCACAAGCACACTGCACGGTAGAAGGTAGTCTTCCTAAGAAAAAATGGTTTATTGTAGGGGTCTATATTCTATTTGTAAAGGACCAGATATATCTTTCAGGCTTTGCAGGCCATGTGGTCTCCATTACAACTATTCAACTCTCTTGTCATGGCACAAAATCAGCTCCAGGTAACATGTAAAGGAATGTACTCTGATAAGACTTTGTTTACAAAAACAGTATTGAGCTGGATTTAAATTGTGAGCCATGGTTTCTCAACTTCTTGTTTAGTACAAAGCATTATTTTTGCTACCATGTAATAACTGACTTGGAAGTACATCTGTGATCTGTACATCTGTGATGTTTCTTAAAGAAAGTGTATAGATTATTATTTGTGTTTGTGTTTGGATACATTATTTGTGTTTGGATACATTTTATAAAGTTTTATCTATCTATCTATCTATGTACATACAGGTATAAGTTTATGTTTACATTAAATTATAGAAGCATATATGCCAAAATGTTAACACTGGTTATCCATTGGCATTGGTGTTTCAGATAATTTTCTTTTCTGTAAATCTACAATTTCTAGTATTTTTGCAATAAACATAGAGGACATATATAATTAATAAATAGAGGGGAAAGAAGAATGAAGGAGACCTGGGCAAACAAAATTTAAAATGTATTTAAAAACTGAATTAATTATCAAAATTCTTTACTGGCCCAGATATAAAAGCAGAAAATTAAGTAACACTGAATAGAAAGCCTAAAAGAGACATGAGCAAAATATAAGAATTTGATGTTTGGTCAGGGGGTTTTGTCTGGATAAATATACACGATTATATCTATATATATAGACACTCATGTGCCAGGTATTTGATCAGATACATGTATAAAATCATCTATATCTATGTATACCTATGTCTGGTACACAATGAGTATTGAATAAATATTTGTTCAATGGTTAAACTGAGTTATTGATTAAGTGGCTAATTCAAATATTTATACTAAGGACAACGCACATCATTTTTTAGGGTATTGGTGGTTATATTTTTTGTAGAGTTTTTATTGTACATACAAACAGACCAGTTTTTTCCTCTGTCTGGTCCCATTCTCTACACTAAAAGCATTGCCAGTCATGAGATCATGTTCTTCCCTCATTGTTCCATGGTTTTATTTTTTAGAATTAACACTTTAATTCGTGGAGGATTTACCTTATGGAAGAAAGACTGAGCTTCATTTTCTTTTCACTTAACCAATTGTCCCCAGATCATTAATTCCTTAACACTTCCTTTCCCAACCAAACTGAAGTAAAGGGGAATTTAATCTTGTTTCCGACTACCTAAACCAACCACGGGGCCGCCCTCTATGGGTTTATGAGGATAAAAACCTTAACCCCTCAGGTCAGGTAATCAGATGTATGATAATTAACTGTATGAGTAATTATTGTGTTATGCAAATAAACAATGCAGATGAGTCATTTCATTAAACTAGCACCATGGGGTCATTAGGTTTTGATCTCTGTCTTAGTCTTTTGGGGGAAAATGCTATCCATGAACCTGTCTCCTGAACTGGCAATAAAACATCATTGGTAGGCTCACATGAGGCTGGATAATATGCAGACTGCTTGATCTGTACTGAGTATGTGTCTGGTGGTTGGGGCCCATTGTAATGAACTAGCCCACAAATCACAGCTTAATGGGAATCTACTTTTACATATTGCTTAATTAAAAGTTGTGAGCTTATTAACATGTGTCTTTGGCACTGAGCTTTGGGGATGTAATCTCTGTGCAAAGAAGAATAGGTTGTAAAAGTTTTATAGATTGACGATGATATTATAGTCCATACGTTAATAACCCACCATTTCCCCAAAGAATTTTTCATATCTTACATTCCTTATCCAGCTTCTTTTGTTTATGTTTTTCAATGTGTAGGGCCTACTGCAATATGTACTGGTACCAAAAAAGGGTTATATCTTAAATATTTCATCTGAACACCCTTTCATTATTTAATCTTATTAGCAAAGTTATCTGGAAGAAAGTCTCAGAGCTCGCCTTTCATTAGAGGGGCTCCAGGTAGTATAGATCTATTAGGTATGGGTTTCTAGAATTTCCATTATGAATCTCTATTTTCAGGGATTTATAATTCAGCTATAAAAATTTTGCCCTAGGCTTCAACTTGGAATACAAGGTCTTAGCCTGAGAGAGTACATTGTTAACACATAAAAAAAAATCATGTTGTTGTTTTCATCTCACCAAAGTGAAAAAAGTAATGGCATGTAACCATTTTCAAATACTTTCTGATCTGCCACTGTAAGATGGTGTATGGAGCTTTTTGTTTTGTTTTGTTTTGTTTTGACATGACGTTTTACAGTATGTTTGTATGTAATTTTACCTGAGCCACTTGGTGGCTTTTTTAAATGTCATAATGAAAGACGTCTTCCTCATGCCTGATACTACAGTCCTTGGACTGGACTTCTCTCATCTTCTTTGGTGGATCCTTTGGTACAAAGCATTTCTGGCATTCTAGCATTGAAGTATCTCAGTTTACTAATACCTATCAATGTTTAGAGAAAAAAATTCCATTGTTCTAAATAACTGAACCCTATTATTATTGGTCTGGGCAATTGGAGATCCATTTTAATTAAAAATTGAAGTTGACAACCCAGGATGAGAAAACATCAGTGGCCATGGCATCATGGAAAGACTTGTGGGGAAGCATCTGTCTCAGGCTCTGCTTGGAAATGTCTGTGTGACCTTGGGAGACCTACTTGGATGCTCTGAACCTGTTTCTACATCTGTCAAACTCCACTTAACACTGTCTGAAGTTATGACAGTGTTCCATATGATGGTAAGAACAATTAAGCAACAGCTGCCGACAATATGATCTGGGCCTTGGTTGATAAAAACCAGGGTGCAGGGGAAGGACTTGCCCTACACTATCAAGCAGCTCAGAGTAGATATAGACCAGGTCAGCCCTGCGGTCTTAAAGTTTCCATTTACGATTCACTATGTTTCAGATAGGCACCTTCTCTCCCTAGATTCATCTTCTTCCCTTTTAGTCTTTTTGTTCTGGTTGTTTACCTATTGCTGAGGCCAGTTATTTCCGTAAGGGAGAAATGCCTTAAAAAAATATATATATATAGTAAATTTTAGCAACTTTATGTATTACACCTTTCCATAGTTATTACAGTTTGTAAAGTAAAGGGGGGGTACAGTTTGACAAAAATAAAAGATTCTTTAACAGTGGGATTTTGATGAATCGGATGGAATGGAGATTCTGAGGTCATGGTAGCCTTCTCCAAACTGCTCAAATCACATCAAGTAGATAAGTAAGAATCTATATCAATTTTTATTCCTTAATTGAGAAATCCTATGCCTTTAGGAAACTGGATGTACCCAGAGCGTTGCAGGGAACAAAGCTCCCTAGTTTCTTGACTCTGTCTAGACCCTCTTCTAAGGTTTCAGGGCTGGGTTTAAATCAAGGTGGATTTCACTGACTGTGGCGTGGAAAATGTCATAGACTAAGAAAATGGAAAAATACTTCTATTTCCTACACATGCACATAAATGATATCATTAAAATTTTCTAGCTCATACCTCATGAGAATTGGACAAATATTATGGTGGGGGGACTCCACAACTGAAATGTGGAGTAAAGTGACCCATGAGTTTCTTTTCATCTTTGGATCCCATTAATCTAACATTTCTTTTTATAACACGTAGATAACATTTCTCCTTCAAGAGGGGATTCATTTAGCACCTACATCATTGCAAGGAGTAAATATGATTGATTCTGTTGACCTGAACAAGGAAAATCCTGTAGAATGGCCTGGAAGGCCATGACCATTGAAGCATGGTGCCGTAGCAACATTAAAGGAATTGTAAAGGAGGTGTTACTGGTCCTTAGACCAGGTGACTACCTGGAAATCTATTCATATCTGAAAATCATTTGAATCCATTTTCTTTTTCAACAGATCTCCTTCAAATGAGGCAAGGAATGCCGGCTTATGGCAAATGAACAGAATAAACTTTATTCCAACGTCTCAGGCTAGGTTTTTTTCCAGTTGTATGCATAGAGTTTTAACATGAAAACCATAATTTTCATGATGCTAAAAGAAAAAAATCTTCTATTTTAGTAAAAAGACTGGGCAAAATGACAACTAGTCACTGCCCATCTTATGTCACGGTTTCCATTTATGTTAGTCTTGGTTTCTTTGAAGAAAAAAATTTTAGGATAAAAAAATTGTTTCAAATCTACTCCTAATGTGAAATAGAGATACTGAACAGGTTTAATCTTCATCATATTAACTTTATTTAATTATCCTCGTCTAAAACTGGTTGGACCCCTCTGCAATTACTCCATACAGAAGCATCAACTAATGTTATGGTTGTGGTTATTTTGGTGAACTATTTAAACTCACATTATTTGTAAACCACATATTAAACCCCAAGAATTTTAGTGTGGAATTACAAATATGTGTAAGACAAGATTTCTATTTTTAAGCAGTTAGAACCTATTTAAGGAGTCGAGATATATGAAGAAACAATTCATATTAATAGATAGGCTGAATAGTATTTATAAATTATAGCAGCTAAATTCTAATGGTTGTCAATTCATCAGTGAAGAATGGATAGAAATGTTTCCTGTGAGGCTGATCCCATGGACGTATCAAAACAGAAAACAACCTAAGGCAATTATTTGGTGAGTTTGGCATTGGATAAGAAGATATCAATATCAAGCAAATAATGTAGCGTTTCCTTCCCTTGTCTTTTTGCTCTCTGTCCTTAACTCAGATGACCAAGTGCAAATTGGTTTTGAGCAGGCTCAAATTTACTGAATTAATTGGTATAGTGCTAATCATAGGTTAGGCACAGGTTCAAGTAAGCAGACTTTGAATTGAATGTGGCTCCATCTTGGAGAGTCAAGCTTGATCTTCAGCTCACCTTGTAGGTAGAAGTACAGATGAATCTACTACCTATAGGTAGCAGACGAGCTAGCATGTTATTAGTGATGGGGCAAGGGACCACTGCAGAGCCACAGCCACTATTACTGGAGCTCTTAGCTTAGGGACCTAGGGAGGGAAGAGCCATCAAATACTTATATTACACAAATCCTTCTCACTATTTGCTTGCATGTGTCTCATCACCATGCAGAGTATCCTGTGAATGTGTAATGAAAATTACGTCTGAAATGTATCCGAAAACTTCCCTGAAGGCCCATCCCCAAAAGGATGCTATTGTTGAAATACACATGCCAAATGTGTGCTTAGAATGCTTATTAAGGAAACATTTCCTAGCCTATTGACATGAACACTGGGAAACGCGTGCTTCAGTTACTATCACTTTACACCACATTGCTTTTGCTTTCCCCTCCTTCCTTTCCATTCCATTTTTCTTATCCAAACTCCCTTTAAAAATTACAAATCTTAACGATGTCCCCGATGACTTAGAATATATGTACCTGACTCTAACATAAAAGCTATTTCTAGGACTGTAACAATAGAAGAGGATTCTCCAAAAGGGTCATGTTTATTTGATGAACCTGTTTCACTGATGTTTGACAATGTGTTGCTTTGGTGCACGATACCAGTCTTAGTTCACCTGACTTCGGAATATGCGTGAGATTGCATATGCTTTTGATTCTAGTCAGGGACATCATACAAATACATTTTTTGATTAATTGATATTCATATGAAATGTTCCCATTTTAATGGAGTCTGTAGTTGATCTTCAGGGAGAAATCAGCTTTTTTATGTGAAATTAGGTGTATATTGCTTAATCAAGGGTTTTTCAATTCAATTTACTCACAGTAAGTATTCATGAGGGTTCACTTGCCAGAGACCCTTGTTTTCATTATAGCTAATAATTTTTGATGCAGTTATAGCTAATTAGTAGGATAACTACTTCTGTTAAGTAACTTAACTCTTTTTGGTATAGCATTTTCAGGAAAAAAAAATTAATATTTTAAAAAATATAGAAAGTACATACCTGTTTGACAGGTGAACTCAAAGCGGTATTTTCTGAACCTCATTTTGACCTCATCTTTGAACTTTAATATTTACTGCGTACAACATTTCCTCCTGTTAAATATGAAATGGGAAAAATTACAAATATCAGTCTTGCTACTCTGTTACATTTAAGCTTTCAATGTGTATTATAGATGAAATTTTACCGCTGAATCACTAGAGTCACTACATAAAGATATATGAGCATATCCAGAATGCATTTGAAAAAGGTAATTAGACATTAACAATTACCTCTTGTTTTCTGAAATATACTTGGGCAGTAGTATTTTCTTCTTTTCAAAGTTATACTTTTCCTGTATAGATAAAAAGTTAAAATTATATGCAACCTGCAACCACGTGGCCATCAAATTATAGACAAGATACACTGCATCACTACTACTCATGATAAGTGAAATGTATATAGATGTCTTATGAATGCATGGCCTAGTTTAATACTTAAATACTCCAGTGCAGTGGGTGTTGTGTTTTACCATTAAGGAAACTTAGAATGACTTAGAATGAAGTAACCTGACCAAATTCACAAGGTTAGAGAGTGGGGCAGTGTTATATGTTGAATTGTGTTTCCCCAAATTCATGTTGAAGTTCTAACCTCTAGTACTGTAAAAGGTAACCTTATTTGGAAATAGGGTCATTCACATGCAATTAGTTAAGATGGAGATATGCTGTAGTAGGATGAACCCCTAATCCAACAGGACTGATATCCTTATGAAAAGGGGAACTTTAGAGACACACACACACACAAGGAGATGCCACATGTGAATATAATCACAAAGATGGGAGTGATGCTTCTACAAGCCAAAGAATGCCAAGTATGGGCAGCAAATGACCAGAAGCTAGGAGAGAGGGATGGAACAGACTTTTCTC
Organism: Neophocaena asiaeorientalis asiaeorientalis; assembly: GCF_003031525.2. Lineage (NCBI taxonomy): Eukaryota > Metazoa > Chordata > Mammalia > Artiodactyla > Phocoenidae > Neophocaena > Neophocaena asiaeorientalis. The sequence continues at coordinate 166,113 of NW_020175386.1, read as the reverse complement.
CCATGGCTTCTAGAAGGAACCGAAGATGCAAACACCTTGATTTCAGACTTCTGGCCTCCTGAACTGTGGGACAGTAAATTTCTGTTTTTTATATCACCTAGGTTGTGGCATTTTGTTGTGACTCTTATACTAAACTACAACATGTCAGTGCTAGGACATTTACTGCTCCTTTCATTCTAACACCTGCTAGTAGCTGAGTCACTCCCCCACTGCCTAACCTCTATCCTAAAAAAGGAAGTTCAGTTCATACCTACGAGGGTCTAAATCATTGGTTGAAAGACATCTGTTGGACTGAAAGCGGCATTTATCCAGAGGAAATATATACATTTTATGTACATGAGAAACAAGCATAATTTTTAATTCAAGCTTTTGTTTAGATTGTACGTTTTCGTTATAAATATGTTTTAACTTAATACTTAAAATAGCATTGTCCTTTGATACTTGAAACATTGAATAAAATCCATTGACTAGAAAATAAAATGTATATCTTACTTAAAGAGTTATTGATCATTTAGGGTAAATATGGGTAGCATTTCATGAATGGTTAAGTACTTCTAAAATGAAAAAAAAAACTTTCTTAAGCTTGGCATAGCCAAAAAGAAAATGAATCATATTATCATATTGAAATTTAAGCTGTTACAAATTACAGCTCCTTGAGCTGTAATTACAAATTAGACTCCTTGAACTTGGCTACTAGAAACGTTAATGGTGGAGGATTTGGGTATTTATTTTCCATGGTATGACTTTGGTAAGGAAGTTTTCAGAGACAGGTCCCAGGTGATGGTTAAGTCTAATTCTGTCAGACTTATAGCCCCACAAGCACTAACTCAACTATGACAGATCTTGATACTCTATTAGCACTCAGAAACTTAATTCCTCCTCAAGAAAGTCACCTGGTTAAACGTCTCAAATGTTTTGCCATCAAAACCCTTTGGTGTCTGTTATGACTAATGGCCCATATTTCTTACCAAATGTTGATTTCAACCAACTTCTCAAAATAATTCTTTCTGAATTGAAAACAAAGTCTACCAATTGCAATGCTGCAATAATTTCTTCAATATTTTAGAAAATAGTTTCTGCGATGACTATTAAAGTTAATGTCTGCTAATGGCTTACATAATTTAGATTTTGCGGGTCATTTTAATGATTCCATTATTAATCACTTAAAACTCCCTCTATGTCATTAGAATCTTCTTAAAACTAGTTAAACCCCTCTGAGACTTTCGTTACCTTTTCACTGATTTTTGGATCTGTGGATAGAAACCTGAAATGAACCAACCTATTTGGGCTCAACAGAGATGCATCTGGGCACTCAGAACCACACACATTTTGGATTTTTAGCATTTTTAATTCACCAGGATGGATGGAACTGTTTCCTTAAAAATCAAACAATAATCTCAACCAGTTTAAAATTGTGATCTATATCCCTTTTCCTTTAAACTTATCTGCTAATTACTTGAACTCACTTTAGGTAAACTGAATACTTGACAGGTAAATAAATTATTTTAGGTTTCCTTTGGAAATGGGCATCAAGATTAAGTCCATATATCTAGATTGTCTTTCCACAGCACTCTATGAAAATAATAATTTAAACTTAAAAGTATGGAAAAGGGTCTCTGATACACTGACACTTGCTAAGGTAACGGCACATGCTGAGGAATTTCTGTAAAAATATAATGGGGGTGAGGCAAGCAGGAAAGAACTTCCTTCAAAAAAACCCAGTCTCAAGGGTTGAGGGTAAAATTGGGTCGAGGGTCATGTTTGATTTCCTTCACCACCTCACAGAAGAGCCCAAGGCAGCAACAGCGACCCAAACAGGGATCTCACTCTATCAGTTTGGAAGGAATACCATGCCGACAAGAAGTAGAGTCATTACTACAGCTGCCCCTTAAAGCGACAGTTAAATCAGGCAAAGAACATAGATCATGTCCCGGGTAACGTCTGGCTGCCACATCCTATATGACGAAGAAACTCCTCCTGTAAGTACAGCACTCCTTGGGCTGCATGCGACTGTGACTCTTGCTTACTTCCAACAGTTTCTTGAATTCGTGACCAGGGTAAAATCAACTGTATGAAAACATTGGTTTAGTATTATTAAAATTTTCCCAGAAAAGTTAAAGCCACTAACCCTGAGATAACCCATTTCATCTCCCATGAAGTATATAACACAGGTCTTCCGACACATGTACAGCAATTTGAGAAAAAAGTCCAGGCATTTGGAAAGAGACTACAGTCCCAAGGAAGAAGATTTATCTAATAAATAAGAGGAAGGGTTTTAAGAAAATAAAATTACTGCTGGAAGTAAGCAAAAAATCTAAGAAAATCAATACAGTTGACCCTTGAACAAAGTGGGTTTGAACTGCGTGGGTCCACTTATCAGTGAATTTTTTTTCAATAGCAAATATAGTACTACATGATTTGTGGATGGTTGAATCTGCAGATGCAGAACTGGGCAAAAGGAGGGCTGACTATAAGTTATACATGGATTTTCAATTGGGTGGAGAGTTGGCACATGTAACTCCCTTGTTGTTCAAGGGTCAAATGTAGAATTATTGGCTCCATGAAACAAAAATAGGCAACTATAAAGATAGACAAATTTGAGAGGCAGACATCGTTTCCAATTTAACTAATTGCAACAAAGACAATGAACCAGATTTTAACTACTGTCAAAATTTGAAGTGACAGTAATTTTCTCAAAAATTATAGAAAAAAGAAAAAGATGAATCAATTAGAGAAAAGTTAAGAAACATGAAGGACTATGTAGGAAGACTAGTATAAGAATCCTGCAAATTGCAGAAACACAGTGGATAGAGCAGAATAAATAATTTTTAAAAACTAATAATGTAGGAAAAAAATCTTTCTGGGCTGATCGCATCTCACATTTGCATATTTTAAGGGCTTGTACAATATTTAACATAACAGAGATCAAGACCTAGTTATATCCTGGAGAAAAATCTCAAATTTCAAAGCACAAAATGTCTACACGCAGTCAAGAAGAAAAATCAGAATGCCAAAGATAAGAGAAAATTCGAGTTGGCCTAAGGCTTCTCCTCTATAACATTAAATATGGCAGTGGAATATATCTTTATAGTTCTGTGGGGAAGCCTTAGACCTAGAGATCTCTACACCGGAAGAGGGGTCATCTCTACGTAAAGGTGACAGAAAGGCATTCTTTTATATGCAATGGTACATCTGTCCCCAAAAGGATTACTCAACAATGTAAAAGATTGATCAAAATATAGTACAACAAATGAGGAAGCTACTGCATCAAGTAATTATGGTAACTGGTGGGCATGCTAAAATAGATAAAATCAAAATAAATGATGCACATGTCAGAAAAATTGCTAGTTTTGAAAGTGTATAATACAAAAAATAATTTAGTAATAATTGGATCTAAAATATGAGATTATAGCAATGAAACTGAGAGTGGATAGTGGTGGAAGGCTTCTGGATAAATACCAAGGGGTTAGACTTAAGTATATACCACATCTATCTATAGTAATCCCACTGAGTGAAAGTAAATATGTATTTGAAGATATAAACACACAAAATAAATAAGAGAAAAAATATTAATAGCAGAACTTGGTAAACTAGAAAGGAAATGGTGGAGTGACAACTTACTGATCAATCAAGAGAAAGATAAAACTTTAATCCACCAGTAAGAGAAGGCCAGAATTATGCTGACTCATCTTGCAAATCACGTAATTATTAGGAAACTGAGATACTTTTGAAAGTAAAAGCTGAACGTCTTTATACAAAGCAGTTAAAACCCCACATGCTCTACCTTACTTTATGTAATTAATAGAATAAACTTTCTCCAACCACTGGTTTGTGCTCTGAGATAAATGAACCTGAACCAGAAACTATGGATTTTGAGGACATCAGACAAACCAAGTGTGGACAGTATCATTTATCAGACAGGTAAATAAAAGAAACTTACTATTGAATGGTGAAATCTTTGAGATTGCTTCTAATATTTGGCTCTGAGAAAACTACCAGCCTGCCATACTCCAGATAAAAAATTGGTTAAAAAAAAAAAAAAGCAGGCCTTCCCTGGTGGTGCAGTGGTTGAGAGTCCACCTGCCGATGCCGGGGACACGGGTTTGTGCCCTGGTCTGGGAAGATCCCACATGCCACGGAGTGGCTGGGCCTGTGAGCCATGGCCACCGGGCCTGCGCATCTGGAGCCTGTGCTCCGCAATGGGAGAGGCCACAACAGTGAGAGGCCCGCGTACCGCAAAAAAAAGCAAGACATAGAAAATAAGCATTGGCTTCTCCCTAGTTATTTGTCTCAAGCAGATCATTCTGTAGTGAAGCTATCAATTTGAAAGCCCTGTCAATGCACACAATCCTTTCTAGTATCCAAGCCATCCTTGACCAAGGGTGAAATAAGAGTCCATGGGTAAATGCTTCCTATACATTGTTTGAACCAAAGTGGGCAGTTCCATGACACACTTAATAAGACCCTTCAGAAGGTTCTAGTGAATGAAGCATAATTCCCATTAATATTAGCTGGCCAGCTTGATAAGTCACCCTGGTAGTGGTTTATTCCTCCTGGCCCACATTTCTGCTCCCTGGAATACCATTGCCCCTAAAACTACCTGCACCTTCATTTTCACTCATCTTTTAGGGAAACTCAGGATCAAAGAATACGTATCTAAATTGGTCCTAGAAAGCAGAGCTTTAGGATGGGATTTCGGAGCGGAGTGATTCCCCAGTCAGATGTGAATAACTCCTTTACTGGTGGTAAGTGAGTACTGATAACACCAGGCATACACACCATCCTAAATATTAAGATCTTCATATATGTGGACTGGAATGAGGTATAAGTAGAAGGTGAAATACTGGGTTATGAAGTAGTTGTGACATTTGAAATATATGAGGGCAATTATAATTTAGAAGATTGTAGCATCAACAAGTTTTTCTTTATTTTGGAAGCTTTAAAAAAAAAGAAAAGAAAAGAAAGAAAGATAAGCCAAGGGGGGGAACCAAAGAGTGCAAGGTCCCCTCACCATTACTTCCAGTGACTCCCTTATGGAATTTGTGCTTTCCAGCTCCACAACCTTAGCCTTCTTAGGCAAAAGCATCTTGTTTTTAGGGATGGAATAAGTTTATCAGGACACAGACCCAAACTGCTGAATGTCTGGGTCATCCCACTAAGAAGAAATGTAGACTGCTTAAAATTCTGACATGGTCAGGGAAAACTGAAAGGAACAGTGGAAGGGGAAGATGGTAAATATTATTGTGTCAGAGCCAGCTGCAGCGGCCAGGACTATCCTATTTCCATTTATTCTCTTTGTATTGAGCCCTTGCAGAGATTATAACGGACCTCCCCTTACAAGGGTGTCTGTGACTGACTGGACTTCATATGAGTTGACCTCAGTGAACAAGAGGTAGATTGTCTTCTGATAGCTTTCCTGTGCCATGTCAGTATCCCCTCAGTCTCCGCTCACTCCTGCCACCGTGGAGTGACTTTCCACAGAGACTTCAACCAGCTTTGTACAGGGACAACGGGATTGACCATCACTACTAAGTAGCACCACATCTCTCACTCCCTTCCTTGGGTCATTGTGCCATGGTGAAGGTCCCTCACTGGAACCAGCTAGGCACCCATGCAAATGGAGGCTACAGGTGTTGACAGTTAATATACAGGAGCCACTCTTGAACAAGAGCAGGTGGGACATAATAAATGCTTCCTTCTGTCATCTCCCAAACAGGCAGTTGTGAGACACATCTTAAGCCTCTTCAGTAGGTCCTGGAAGCATTAAGCACCAGTCCCTTGCAGCAGTTGTCAACTTTTGATACAACTCTGTAGTGGTTTTTCCTTACTTTCCCATTTCATTCCCCTGTTTTGCATGTCTGCCCACTGGAATTATATCCTAGACTTGTCAAAGGATCAGGATTCAGGTGAGTGGAGCCTATAATGATTGGGATGACACTAAATGGGAGAAAATAACAGAACTGATGATACTGTTGGATCCAGATTAATCATGCAGGCAGAAGGAGGATCTGTGACCTGCTTTCTAATTACAGAACTGCCCTAAAGATGTGCTGATACATTTCAACCCAGCTTCAAAAATTCTAAGACTGTTAGGACCTAATAAATTCTTGATTGTCTTTACAACATACTGATTTTTCTACTAATTTAAGAAAGACAGAAACTGTAACTTGTTTGAATTTCTTCCATGAGGAAGAACTGGTGAGTGACATAAAGGAACTGGGAATCATTGGGGGAAAGTAATTATTCATTTCTGGAGTAGAAAATAATAAATAGATTTCATGGTGGATTGAGCAAACTGGATTCCCAAATTTTTGAAAGTAGATTTCAAAATTCTCAGATTAAGAACAAGTAAAGTCCTATTTACAGAAACCCTGAAAGGGATGAAATTCAAACGTGATGAAAATCTTTTAAAAAATACAATATTTCTACAACTTGGACTACATCTAATGACCTAGAATAGGAGAGACTATTAAAATCAATCTAAGTACATGTGAAAAGAGTTGATGAGTTTAGATGTTAAAAGACATTTATAGAATATATAAAGATACAACACCAGGAGTCATAAAGCAAGAGAATGATGCAAGCTTCTAAGAATTATGTCAGCATTACTAAAGCCCAGAGTAAGCAAACGTTCCTAAACAATGTCTAACCAGAAAAAACAGAATTATTTAAAATCTATTCTTGGAGAAAGAAAATGAGGAAGGAAAGGATGGGGCTTCTCTCTGGAAAATATAAGCGAAATAAACAGATGACAGCACGCTAGGAATGAATGATAACATATTCAGAAACTAAAGACAGCTAAGCTTAACCGATATGGCAGGGGAAATAAACTTGCAAAATCACTTCTGGATATACTTCATTTCCAAAGATGGATCATCTTACTAGCTTCTTCTGGATGATTTCTCTATCAAGCTGTTTCTGTATAAAAATATTTGATTGTGTGTGTAAAATCCAAGACTTGGGAAATTCAAACACATTTATGAAATAAAAATATCATTCATTTTCCAAGATTCTGGAATTGAGTAGCAATATTTTATTTAACTCACAGAGGAATCCAGGTACTCTATGTGTAGACATACAGAAAACAGGAACACGAGTGTATATTAACACAAGTTAGTATACTTTAGGTCATACATAAGTATGGTTTATATGTAGGAGACTGGGAGAGGCAATTTATTGGGGGCAGACAGAAAAGAGAGCCATGGGATTTCCAAGCCCAGACGGAGGGGTGTGGGAAAAGGTGTCAGGCTTCTCTGAACCATCCAGGAAGTCTTTGTGAGGCAGACAACTTAAGGAATGTTAAAATGTCTACAGATGTGTAAACCTAGTCATTTCAAGCATATATTTATCCCTGAAATTGAACCCATGTGTGTCAAGTCACTGACTATAGATTTCAAAGGGAAACAAGACTGAACATTTCTGCTCCAAGCAGGTTTTTTCGGAGTAGCAGCTGCATTGATTTTAAGATAAGGGCTTCTTTATCCAGGCAGATGCAGCAGTCATCAGAAGCTAATTTGCTGGGATATTCACATATGCAAATCATGTCACAATGCTGAAATGCAACCACGTAATGACTGGAAAATGTTATACTCATAAATCATACCAGCACGACCATCAAAATTTCCACTCAGCCAGGACAAATTCAACAGCATTTATGACCTTCCAGCTTTTAGCCCATAAAATCCCTGTGTTTTGGAGAGTGTGTTACACTGCTGATCTTAAAACTCCCAAGTCTGTTATAATGAGTCCTCAAGTGCGTTATAACTTACCAGTAATTACATTTCAACATCTCTGCTTTCAGCAGTTAGTGTTTTATTCATAAACATTTAAACACTGACTTAGGCATAAAATAAAAATGTTAGCAACAACCCGGCTTAATTTCATTAACTATTAGGTAAACTTAGTATTTCTTCTTCAAATAATCCTTGGTTTTGAATGCTAAAGATGTAATGAACTTCATGGTTCATAGCATCTGACATTGCTTAATTAATGGGTGCATTTATAGTACATGGGCCTTGGTAATTGATTTATATGCGTGATTTGCACATACAGCTGTTAGTTCCTGTAGGAAAGTCATAATTCAAATGTGTGCATATTTTTCAGATGTGGGAAAAAGAAAAAAATTTGAACTTGACAAGTTCCCCCAAAACATGATAGCAAATTAATAGCTCAGAAACAAACCTACGGGATGAGGCATTAAAGTTATAGTCTTGAATTTTAACATGTGCATTTCAAAATATCGAGAAGCTGCTTTTGTTTCTTTTGAAATATTTAGTTCACAAGAAACAAGAATTCATTTGCATACCCTTCCATTCAAATCTATACAGTGGATGGAAAATGGGGTTAGATTATCTGTTGACTAAGTCAACTTCATTAAAATGTATCAAAAACTTAAAAGACATTCACCTACCTAATTAATAACTGGTCCTTTCATTGGTATGTGGGTCAAATGACTGAATAAGAATTGAAATGTATTATTCTCTAGATAGGAAAGGTCTACATCATTCATAACATTTGAGGTTTGCATAACATCTCTCCTAGAAGTAATGATAGATAGTCATTTGCATTCTTTTAGCTAGTTTTCTAAGTTAACAATAGTAATAATTTACAAGCAAGCTGCCCTTATAAGTGAAGGCATGCTTATGGTAAATAGGGAGAAACTAATAAATCTACTGAGTAAAAGTGACTGCTCCCTCAAACAGAGAGTGGTATGTGAGGTATTGTGTGTACTGCATCTATATTTTCTCCATCAACGCAGGGACCTATACTATCAGGAAGAAATTATGATTTCTCTCTATTCAGGGTCTTGGGTTAAGTCTTCTCTAAATGTAAAACAAAGATTTTATGGGCAGGCATGGGAATGCCATTTTTTTTTTACATTGTCCAACAGATTATTCTGGAAGGCTCAAGTTGCAAATTGAGGGGTCAAAACTGAAGACTAACTGGGCTCTAAGGGCAAAAGTCTTCTGGGGGCAGTTAAGAAGGTTGAGGCAGAGAAACAATTGTTTCTGGATTCCGCATTACCCCGCAGGGGGAGCAGCGTCCTCCAGATCTGCTCGCGTTCTGTGTTGCGACCCCACGCTGCACCCCACGACTTTCACATACTGTGCTATTTGCCAGAGTCATTTAGCACCTTTCCCCACATCATTGATGACGACTAACCCTTTCCCCTTTGTTAGCTGCTGGTGGTATTTCAGTGAGGCCTTCAGGAAACACTTGCAAACATTACCAGTTGGGTTTTGTTTTTTTTTTTAAAGGCAGCTATCAAAGTGCTTTATTGTACATTAAAACATTCACAGCCCAGGCAACTTGATGGTTTTCACCATGCTGGCCCCATTTCCTGGTGCTCCAAGGCAGTGCTTAGCTTTTCACTTTCTAGCCCCATACCCTACATCTGCTATTCTAATGCCTTCATTCATCAGAAGACTGGCAGCTGTAAATTGTTCCAAAGCCCTTCCCACACATGTGCACGCACAGGCTCACACGTGTGCGCACACAGACACAGAAGCATGCACATGCGAGTAAAGGCTTGTACCTTCTCTAGTACCATCTGCACTGAATGGAGAAGAGAGGCTGCGCACAGCGGATCTATTTGATTTGCTAATTTGTTGATGCCCTTTTAAATCTTTCAGAGGTTATTTGATCCTTTTGCTGCTCTTTGAAGATCTGGAAAGTAAAATAAGTATACTGTCTCGGCGGAGAATTCACTGGTTCACTCTAGCAAGGCACTCCGTTTGAGAGGATGCATGTTCCAGTCTGAGGGTTGTAACAATTTGTAGCCTATGTAAGATCATCTTCCATCACCAGGGTTAACATGATGAAAGGTAGAAGCTGATCTGAGTTCCTGTGGCTTCTTCTGCTAGGGTAGTTAGTTTTCAAGACGTTGGCATTTACGGACAATCCTTATCCACACACCCTGCCCCATATTGTTTTCCATTTCCAAACTCTTGCACTGCCAGGGCTGGAGATGATTAAATAATAACAAATGAAATCCACTCATGTTTTCTTTGAAGGAAACCCTAGGTTTGCAACTCATTTCTGAAATTTTGCTTGGTCCAAGTTTTTGAGTTTTAGAATTAATTCCAAGCTCTTTTCTCTGGCCGTCATTAATGATTGTGATTATACAGTTAATCAAGAGACCAGAAAGGAAACTTGGGTGAGATGTTAATACAAATAATTAACATTAGATCAGTGTCCCAGAGTCTAACGAATGGTAATTATTTATGTAATTCTGCAGAGACAAGGTTAATCCTTACACATAGCCTTGAGTCACCATTTGGAGCTTTGGGAAATGATGGACAACAACTCTTCATATGTATAGCACTCCCATTTAAGAACTACTTCCCCAAGTATTATCATATTTGAGTCTCAAAATAATCCTATGGCACAGGTAGTAGTATGTTATAGCAGTAGCTATTCTCTATACTAATCAGAACTGGGGTTGAAAAAGGTAAAATAAGTGGAGTTAGTACACACAATAAAATTGTTTAAATTTCAAATGTATAACATTTTTCTTATGCCTAACTAACATCTGTTATCATCTCTGGATCTAAAATTTTAATTATAATAAGTGTTTAATTATACATATTTATAAATTTTAATCCTTAGCCTCTTAAACCTCAAAACTAAAATTTAGTTCTCTTCCCTGTAAAGTAACGTGAGATGAAAGCTTTGAAGTTGTTGCCAGCTCCCATGATTACGAACATTTACATGAGAGAAGATAAACTCTACAGTAGAGTGGATCTATGATCTCACACAAGCATTTGAAAAGATTATCCATCCATTCATGTGTTTATTCTTCCTTCCTTCTTTTCTTTCTCTTTCCTTCCCTCCTTCCTTCTTTTCATTTAAAAATCTTAATCGAACACTTAATCTATGTGCCACTGGCACTTAAAGGGGTAACTAAAATAGTGATACTCTGAGGTCACACTGGTGAAAGTTTGCTCAAGATACCAGCAGAGAACTGGCGGAAAGAGCATCTCTGTGAATCAGGAAAGTTATGTTCTAGTAAGGCAAGTGCCATATTTCTCTGAGGTTATTTGTTTAATTTTAACCTGAGAAATGAATGGATTAGATTAGATAATGTCCAAGAATTCTGCAGTTCCAACATTTTATTAATTTGAATTTCTCTGAACAAGTTCAGCCTTAAAAAGAGCTAAATATAGTGTCTGGGTCTTAATGTCATAATAAATGTTCAGTAAAGTACTGAATGAGCCACTGATAGGAACCTAAGAAACTCTACAAACCAGCTCAACAACATAAGCCAGTTATGATGACTCGACATGGTAAAGATTTTCTACAGAAAAGGAATTTTATTTCAATTTTTCTAAAATTAATCATTTTTTAACATCTTTATTGGAGTATAATTGCTTTACAATGGTGTATTAGTTTCTGCTGTATAGCAAAGTGAATCAGCTATACATATACACATATCTCCATATCCCCTCCCTTTTGCGTCTCCCTCCCACCCCCCCTACCCCCCCCCTCTAGGTGGTCACAAAGCACCAAGCCGATCTCCCTGTGCTATGTGGCTGCTTCCCACTAGCTATCTATCTTACATTTGGTAGTGTATATATGTCCATGCCACTCTCCCACTTCATTCCAGCTTACCCTTCCTCCTCCCTGTGTGCTCAAGTCCATTCTCTACATCTGCTTCTTTTTTCTGTCCTGCCCCTAGTTTCTTCAGAACCCTTTATTTTTTTTTTTTTTTAGATTCCATATATATGTGTTAGCATACGGTATTTGTTTTTCTCTTTCTGACTTATTTCACTCTGTATGACAGTCTCTAGGTCCATCCACCTCACTACAGAAAACTCAATTTCGTTTCTTTTTATGGCTGAGTAATATTCCATTGTATATATATGTGCCACATCTTCTTTATCCATTCATCTATCAGTGGACACTTAGGTTGCTTCCACGTCCTGGCTATTGTAAACAGAGCTGCAATGAACATTGTGGCATGACTCATTTTGAATTATGGTTTTCTCAGGTTATATGCCCAGTAGTGTGACACCAGGGTCATATGGTAGTTCTATTTTTAGTTTTTTAAAGAACCTCCATACTGTTCTCCATAGTGACTGTATCAATTTACATTCCCACCAACAGTGTAAAAGGGTTTCCTTTTCTCCACACCCTCTCCAGCATTTACTGTTTGTAGATTTTTTGTTGATGGCCATTCTGACCGGTGTGAGGTGATACCTCATTGTAGTTTTGATTTGCATTTCTCTAATGCTTAGTGATGTTGAGCATCCTTTCATGTGTTTGTTGGCAATCTGTAGCTCTTCTTTGGAGAAATGTCTGTTTAGGTCTTATGCCCATTTTGGAACTGGATTGTTTGTTTTTTGGATATTGAATTGCATGAGCTGCTTGTAAATTTTGGAGATTAATCCTTTGTCAGTTGCTTCGTTTGCAAATATTTTCTCCCATTCTGAGGGTTGTCTTTTTGTCTTCTTTATGGTTTCCTTTACTGTGCAAAAGCTTTGAAGTTTCATTAGGTCCCATTTGTTTATTTTTGTTTTTATTTCCATTTCTCTAGGAGGGGTGTCAAAAAGGGTCTTGCTGTGATTTATGTCATAAAGTGTTTTGCCATAAAGTGTTTTTCCTCTAAGAGTTTATAGAGTCTGGCCTTACATTTAGGTCTTTAATCCATTTTGAGTTTATTTTTGTGTATGGTGTTAGGGAGTGTTCTAATTTCATTCTTTTACTGTAGCTGTCCAGTTTTCCCAGCACCACTTATTGAAGAGGCTGTCTTTTATCCATTGTGTATTCTTGCCTCCTTTATCAACGATAAGGTGACCATATGTATGTGGGTTTATCTCTGAGCTTTCTATCCTGTTCCATTGATCTATATTTCTGTTTTTGTGCCAGTACCATACTGTCCTGATTTCTGTAGCTTTCTAGTATAGTCTGAATTCAGGGAGCCTGATTCCCCCAGCTCCGTTTTTCCTTCTCAAGATTGCTTTGGTTATTCGGGGTCTTTTGTGTTTCCACACAAATTGTGAAATTTTTTGTTCTAGTTCTGTGAAAAATGCCATTGGCAGTTTGATAGGGATTGCATTCAATCTGTAGATTCCTTTGGATAGTATAATCATTTTCACAATGTTGATTCTCCCAATCCAAGAACATGGTATATCTCTCCATCTGTTTGTATCATCTTTAATTTCTTTCATCAGTGTCTTATAGTTTTCTGCATTCAGGTTTTTTCCTCCTTGGGTAGGTTTATTCCTAGGTATTTTATTCTTTGTGTTGCAGTGGCAAATGGGAGTGTTTCCTTAATTTCTCTTTCAGATTTTTCATCATTGGTGTATAGGAATGCAAGAGATTTCTGTTCATTAATTTTGTATCCTGCTACTTTACCAAATTCATTGATTAGCTCTAGTAGTTTTCTGGTAGCATCTTTAGGGTTCTCTGTGTATAGTATCATGTCATCTGCAAACAGTGACAGTTTTACTTCTTCTTTTCTGATTTGGATTACTTTTATTTCTTTTTCTTCTCTGATTGCTGTGGCTAAAACTTCCAAAACTATGTTGTATAATAGTGGTGACAGTGGGCAACCTTGTCTTGTTCCTGATCTTAGTGAAAATGGTTTCAATTTTTCACTATTGAGAATGATGTTGGCTGTGGGTTTGTCATATATGGCCTTTATTATGTTGAGGAAAGTTCCCTCTATGCCTACTTTCTGGAGGGTTTTTATCATAAATGTGTGTTGAATTTTGTTGAAAGATTTTTCTGCATCTGTTGAGATGATGATATAGTCTTGATTCTTCAACTTGTTAACATGGTTTATCACATTGGTTGATTTGCTTATATTGAAGAATCCTTGTATTCCTGGGATAAACTCCACTTGATCATAGTGTATGATCCTTTTAATGTACTGTTGGATTCTCTTTGCTAGTATTTGTTGAGAATTTTTGCATATATGTTCATCAGTGGTATTGGTCTGTAGTTTTCTTTTTTGGGGACATCTTTGCCTGGTTTTGGTATCAGGGTGATGGCGGCCTCATAGAATGAGTTGGGGAGTGTTCCTCCCTCTGCTATATTTTGGAAGAGTTTAAGAAGGATAGGTGTTAACTCTTCTGTAAAAGTTTGATAGAATTCGCCTGTGAAGCCATCTTGTCCTGGGCTTTTGTTTGTTGGAAGGTTTTTAACCGCAGTTTCAATTTCAGTGTTTGTGATTGGTTTGTTTATATTTTCTATTTCTTTCTGGTTCAGTCTCAGAGGTTCTGCTTTTCTAAGAATTTGTCCATTTCTTCTAGGTTGTCCATTTTATTGGCATGTAGTTGCTTGTAGTAATCTCCCATGATCCTTTGTGTTACTGCAGTGTCAGTTGTTACTTCTCCTTTTTCATTTCTAATTCTATTGATTTGAGTCTTCTCCCTTTTTTCTTGATGAGTCTGGCTAATGGTTTATCAGTTTTGTTTATCTTCTCAAAGAACCAGCTTTTAGTTTTATTGATCTTTCCTTCATTTCTTTTTCATTTATTTCTGGTCTGATCTTTATGATTTCTTTCCTTCTGCTAACTTTGGGAGGGGTTGTTCTTCTTTCTCTGACTGCTTTAGGTGTAAGGTTAGGTTGTTTATTTCAGATTTTTCTTGTTTGTTGAGGTAGGGTTGTATTGCTATAAACTTCCCTCTTAGAACTGCTTTTGCTGCGTCCCATAGGTTTTGGGTCATTGTCTTTTCATTGTCATTTGTTTCTAGGTTTTTTGTTTTTTGCGGTACGTGGGCCTCTCACTGTTGTGGCCTCTCCCGTTGCAGAGCACAGGCTCCAGACATGCAGGCTCAGCGGCCATGGCTCACGGGCCTAGCCGCTCTGCGGCATGTGGGATCTTCCCGGACCGGGGCACGAACCCGTGTCCCCTGCATCAGCAGGTTGACTCTCAACCACTGCACCACCAGGGAAGCCCTCTAGGTATTTTTTGATTTCCTCTTTGATTTCTTCAGTGATCTCTTGGTTATTAAGTAGTGTATTGTTTAGCTTCCGCGTGTTTGTATTTTATACAGATTTTTTCCTCTAATTGATATCTAGTCTCATAGCATTGTGTTCGGAAAAGATATTTGATACTATTTCAATTTTCTTAAATTTACCAAGGCTTGATTTGTGAACCAAGATATCTATCCTGGAGAATTTTCCATGAGCACTTGAGAAGAAAGTGTATTCTGTTGTTTTTGGATGGAATGTTCTATAAATATCAATTAAGTCCATCTTGTTTAATGTATCATTTAAAGCTTGTGTTTTCTTATTTATTTTCATTTTGGATGATCTGTCCATTGGTGAAAGTGGGATGTTAAAGTCCTCTACTATGATATTGTTACTGTCAATTTCCCCTTTTATGGCTGTTAGCATTTGCCTTATGTATTGAGGTGCTCCTATGTTGGGTGCATAAATATTTACAATTGTTATATCTTCTTCTTGGATTGATTCCTTCATCATTATGTAGTGTCCTTCTTTGTCTCTTGTAATAGTCTTTATTATAAAGTCTATTTTGTCTGATATGGGAATTGCTACTCCAGCTTTCTTTTGATTTCCATTTGCATGGAATATCTTTTTCCATCCCCTCACTTTCAGTCTGTATGTGTCCCTAGGTCTGAAGTGGGTCTCTTGTAGACAGCATATATATGGGCCTTATTTTTGTATCCATTCAGCCAGTCTATGTCTTTTGGCTGGAGCATTTCATCCATTTACCTTTAAGATAATTATCAACACGTATGTTGTTGGGTTTTTACTTTGCTCCTTCATCTACTGTGTATTTCTCTGTCTTCTCATTTTGCTTAACTTACTGTGTTTGGGGTGTCTTTTTGGCAGGCTGCAGGTTCGTAGTTCCCATTGTTTTTGGTGTCTGCCCCTAATGGGTAAGGTTCGTTTGGTGGGTTGTGTAGGCTTCCTGGTGGAGGTGACTGGTGCCTGTGTTTTGGTGGATGAGGCTGGATCTTGTATTTCTGGTGGGTAGGACCGCATCCAGTGTTGTGTTTTGGGGTGTCTGTGAACTTATTATGATTTTACACAGCCTCTCTGTTAATGGGTGGGGCTGTATTTCTGTCTTGCTAGTTGTTTGGCATGGGGTGTCCAGCACTGGAGCTTGCTGGTCGTTGAGTTGAGTTGGGTCTTAATGTTGAGATGGAGATCTCTGGGAGAGCCCTCGCCAATTGATATTACATGGGGCCGGGAGGTCTCTGGTGGACCAATGTCCTGAACTCTCCCACCTCAGAGGCTCAGACCTGACACCCGGCTGGAGCACCAAGACCCTGTCAGCCACACGGCTCTTCTTGTGAGAGCACCAGAATCACAACTAACTGCCGAACAACCATTGACAGGAAGACTCTGGAACCCACCGAAAAAGATACCCTATATCTGCTAGTATTAGAGGGTCTCCTGCAGGAGGGGGAGGTGTGGCTCACTGCAGGGATGAGGACAATCTCAATATTTCTAATGAAACACCCTTTGCAATTGAACTGAGCCTTGAGTTATCAAGTTTTAAGACTTAAACCTCTAAATATCAGGAAAGAGCTAACATTTTTGAGTCCCCGCTATGTTCCCAGGCATAATTTAGGTACTTCGGTGTAAATTAGCTTATTTACAATGCCTGATAGCTGACTCTCAGTTACTGGATGTAAACGTTAATTCTCTTATGGGTGTTGTAAGTACTAACCACTTCATATGTATTCTCATGTTTCTCTCTACACTCATGCTTTGCTCTAATCAGACTATTCTCTTCTGTTTTCTCAGCCCATACATTGACTGCACATCCCTTTCTGTCTCATCCTCCCTCCTTCTCTCTTTCTCTCCCTCTCTCACTTCTTCCTGCTCTTTCTTCCTTCAGTAAATGTTTATCAAGCATCTACCATATACCAGACACTTTATTTGCACTCAGGATACACCATGAACAAAACAAAGTTCCTGATCTTATATTTTACTTGGAGACAATTGATAATTAAATAAATACATACCTTCCAGGTTGTTTCAAGTTCTATGATGAAAAATAAAGCAGGGTGAGAGCATAGAGGGTGACCATTCCTGTCCAGCCTCTGCTCCTTCTCTTCATCTTACAATGGGGGCTGACTCTTCTGTCTACTGGAATTCTAACCAGTCAGTTTCCAACTCAGACCTCATCCCTCCATGCAAGCTTACCCAGCATTTGGGGTCCATATGCCTGTCTTTTTATTTTTCCTTTCTACTTTTGTACTTATTGATAACATTTACTGAGTATTTAGAACATGACTATGTTACAGATGTTTTGTAAATCTTAATCTGGTCAACTCAGCTTGATTGTGAAGTCGTTGAGAGTAGGGACCATTACTTTTGTATTTCTCAGCACCTTGCTTAGGAGAAAACACGTATTAAGGCTCAACCAATTATCATAAAATGATGCATTAATACATTTTATAGAAACATGAAGATAGATCTTATAGAAAATGTAGATATAGTGCTTAATTCAGCCCTGATGTACTAGTAGCTGTGCAGAAGAGAATGAACATATTTTTTCCATTTTGAAACTGAAATGTCTAAGTGAGCTACTTTTTTTTTTTTTTTTGCCACACCATGCAGCATGAAGGATCTTAATTCCCCAGCCAGGGATCGAACCTGTGCCCCTTGCAGTGGAAGCATGGAGTCTTAACCACTGGACTGCCAAGGAAGTCCCTACATGACCTACATTTTTATATAACCTGAAGCAGGGTTTCTTCACCCTTCTTGAGTCACGGACTTCTTTGGCAATCTGATGAAGGCCATGAATCCGTTCAGAGAACAACATTCTTAAATGCATAAAATAAAATACTTATGATTACAAAGGAGACTAATTATACTAATGCTATCAACATTTGAAGGATTTTGTTATAGTGTAATACACATACTTCTCACTAATTTATTAAATAACAAGATCAAGTGGTAAACCACCACAATGTTGAATGCATGCATGATGAATGAATGATGAATCAGTTATGATGATAAATCATATTCCAGAATATCTGTAACAATATGATATGTATGTACCTGTGATTTTTACTGGTGACAAAATCAAAAGTACTGCTAATACTTCCATGGTTTGGGGGCAATATTAAACATGAAAGGAAATGCTGAAAAATTTTGTCATATATTAGTAAAAACAGAGAAGCATTTTTTCTCATCCAATTTTACAGACTATTTGAATTCTCTTGAGAGACTCTGGGGTCAGGTATGTATGGTACTGTAAATCTCAAGTGAAGAATCAGGATCTATTGTCTTCTGTGATAGTCTTTAGAGTTCAAATTCAAAAACAGCTCACTTCTTCGGAATCCTAAGTCCACTTTAATCCACAGCATAAGATGCATAAACACAAATGACTTAGAACATTCTGATGTACTGAAGAAAAACAAAATTAATCATAAAAATGTATACTGAAATTAAGCACAGCAGGTAGACGGAGATCCTATGTGGATTTCAAATGATACCACACATCAGCGCACTGACACACGTTGTCTTTCTATTTCTGCTGCAAAGAGGTCTTATTGGAAACAATTAAATTTGCTAATGAGAACTGAGAAATAGAGCTGAGAATTTACAGAATATTTAAGCTTTTGCTATTTTATAAAATCTAAGTTTTGGTTTCTTAACAACAAGACCAACCCTGGTTTTAGATCCAGAGTTTTGAGTGTATAAGGAGATTACCTTTACTTAATGTGATCAAAGATCTTACTCAGAATGGTAGAAGTTATCTGTTTTAGAGATTTCTCTAGTTTCACTTCAAGTCACCCACCCACTTGAGTCTGGTTAAATGGATATCTTACTGTATTTATACATAATATGAAGACCAGGGCTCAGTTTGGAAACCTAGAGGCTATAAAGATGGTGAAAGTGAAGAAACCAACAAAGAGACCAAGAGAAACAAATTCATATAATCCATAGAGTTGGCCAGACTCCTTACCTCATAGACTCTGGAGATAGCACTGTGTGAATTTAAAGTCTGGAAACTTCATTTTCATTCTGTACGATAAGTCAGCTTTCCTAAAGTGATTATATTTGGATATCTTTTTGGTGACAAAAAAAGCTTCCCTTCACGCACCCTGAATGAGGCTGTAACTCTACAACAAACACATCTCTTCAAGCCATATTGCCTAGAAAAGGTAAAAAATGTATGAGAAGTCAGGAAAAAAAGGATCATTCATGATAAGCTCACTGTAGCTTTTCCCCCAGAAGCTGTGTAACCTCAGGCAGGCTGTGGGAGACAGGGGGTGACTGCCTCAGAGGCATTTGAGAAAACTTATCTTCATGTGAATCTACAGACAATTAAAAAACTAGGACTAGGGAGGGCTTCCCTAGTGGCACAGTGGTTAAGAACCCACCTGCCAATGCAGGGGACATGGGTTCCAGCCCTGGTCCGGGAAAATCCCACATGCCGCAGAGCAACTAAGCCCCTGTGCCACAACTACTGAGCCTGCACTCTATAGCCCACAAGCCACAACTACTGAGCCTGTGAGCCACAGCTACTGAGCCCGAGAGCCACAACTACTGAGCCTGTGAGCTACAACTACTGAAGCTCACACGCCTAGAGCCCATGCTCCACAACAAGAGAAGCCACCACAATGAGAAGCCCACTCACAGCAATGAAGAGTAGCCCCCGCTCGCTCACCGCAACTAGAGAAAGCCAGTGTGCAGCAACGAAGACCCAATGCAGCCAAAAAGAAAGAAATAAAAATAGGAATAGGAAAAAGTGTGTAAATTTCAAAATAATCAAGGTAAGACGTTTTTAAACAGAGATAAGCTATATTTCTCTCTCGGTTCTAGTTTAATTGATTAAATGAAGCATGCAACCATTAAGGTGGTGCTAAAAAAAGTAAGTCGAATTATAAAAAATCATGTTATTTATTATCACGTGGCAAAGGAGACTACAAAATTGAATCAACATGTTGTAGGTATATATAAGTAATCTAGAAAAATCCAAATTAAGGGTTTAAACTCTTGTGATGGAAGACAATGGAAAAATTTTCGGTTTCATTGAATTTATGACCAGGTTACTCCTCAGCTTCCTTCGACAGTGGTCCTATAGAATAACGTAGGTTCTTTGTCGAATCACCACAGAACTTTCCCTCAACCCTTGGACAAGTTCCAAACTGGTGGGGACAGTCTAACTACAAGGTGATAAGGCATATTTGTTTAGGAATTTTTCCCCCTAATCTGGCTGTACAGAGTGGGCAGTACTTGCTTGTTCTTGGAAGCCAAATGTCACGTTTTCCAGTCCTAGAAAATTATTGTCATTTTACTCAAAAGGTGAACGAGTTGATATTAAGTCTGTGATTGAAAAGAAGTTTCAAGTAAACAGGTTTTTTGGGGAAGACTCCCATGGCTAGGCAAAGGGATTACAGTTAATTCTAAACATGCTATACTTTACAACTACTATGAGACAATAATTCTAGCAGTTCTACAGATGATTAAAAAGTCATTTTCTAAAATATTCTCACTGGAGTTATTTTTTTAAAAGAAAACATTTAATTGCTCCAATCAAGCATAGAAAACATTTAATTGCTCCAATCAAGCATAACTACTTTCTGCTTATGGTGTAATTTGTATACTCTGATCACACAGTGTGTGGCTATCTGTCGTAATTTTATAAGTGTATATTCCCCACTGCAGTGATTGGCCATCATTAATTGTGAATAATTCCGTGCTTATTAAAGTACTGCAAAAAAGATAGAAAAACAAGTCCCAGAGAACAAAAGGAGAATGGGAAGCCTCATTTGAATCCTCTTTGCAAATACAGGTTAAGTGTTTTAAGACTTTATAGGTGATATCTGCTTGGAAGGCATTAAAACAATGACCAAAAAAAGTGACAAAAACCAGCTTTTCAAGGTTTCTTAGTAAAAACCTGAGCATGCCTGATACTTTCTCTGATTCAGGTAGCAGTTGGTTTATGCAACTCAAGCAAGCTTTACTTTGAAACACTTAAGCCTCTGCAACCCTTCTCTTCACTGTATAGGTTAAACCACTCTGACAGGAAACAGGAAACTTCATAAGGGTCGTCCCAAAGGGACCATTTCAGAGTATAGTAATACCATTACCCAGTTAGGGAATATTAAATCCTTACAATACGCAGACAGCTTGGAAGATATAATATCTAGAAGAAACATCTATCTAAGTAGCTTAGTAAGCTCCTCAACATAAGTTGCATAATGCTAGTAAGAATGAAAACGATTCCGGTTTATTTAGAATAGAGCAAACTGCAGGCCAGTGAGAGCAGAGTACCGTGCTCATCACGGACATCTGCAGTCAGCTGCCATGATACTTTACCTATTCTTGGTATTATGAAAACATCTTATGCATGTAAGCTTCGTATGGAATTGCCCGTCCCCTGAGGCATCGTCGCCATTCCTCTCAGGTGAGGTCTTCTGTCTGCTCTTCCCACTCGCACTGTTGCTCTCGGTGCCTCTATCTGTGGAACGCGTTCTTGTTCTCCAAGCTCTCCCATCCATTATGCCAACAGTTCGCAAATTCCCACTGCTTTCTCCATCAAACCTGAAATAAATCAATCCAGAAGAGTTCACGGATGCTCTTTAACTCCTGATGAAGTGACACAGGGAGTGATAGCAGTTCTCTGGCAGCATGCCACTGACGGCTCGCTCTTCATGTCTCGGACAAATAAATGTACCACCTTCACACGCACCTTTGGAAATATTATGCCTAGGCATATAATTTATGTATTTCCTTATAAGTGTTGACACTTTCTTATTTTTCAAATCAAATCAATAACTATGTATTAGTCCCTTAGCTGCTAGATACTTCTATCTAAATCAATGTTGAATAGTACTAGGTTCGTACATAATTTCCTATAGCATCTTGAGCATATAGGCTTCTATTATAATGACTGCTATTATTACCAACGCCATCATCATTTTCAAGGTATCCTAGACTTGGATCAGACAACGAATGCCATCAAAGGGCCCATAAATATTATCAATTGATCTTACATATGTTAATATAAGCTCCCTCCATGTCTCCTTTTCCCTTTGTGTGTGTGCTCACATGTATACATGCATGCATGCGTGATTCTTCTTGTTTTCACCCAACCTAATAACAGGCTTAAGTAGAATCACCCAAATCAGCCTCCAAGTGCCCCGACACTACAGACATTCACATTTCTTGACTCTCTCCCTTCATCTATCCCTGCCTCTCACTATTATCTCATCATTGCATTGACACCTGATTTTTGGTCTCTTGTTTTGGCTGCTGTTACTGGTTCCACACTTGCCCTTTGGAACTGACACATGGATATTGTTTCTGTCTGGATTTAACTCCCATTTGTCCTTGAATATAGTTGACCCTTGTGCACCAGTTCAATTTCTTTCTGGCTGTTTCTTGTCATTCCTTGGTCTCATCTGTTCTCAGCTCTCTGGGGTCCACTTTGCCTAGTCCAGAATTGTAGTCCTAAGGAGGTGGAGAGGCAGTGATTAGACATTACCCATTAGCTAGCTGATGACTAGATAAATAAGAATCAAACACCATCCCTGTTCCTGAAGAGTTCCTGGCCCACTTGAAAGGATAAGTTTATAAATACTATTCATTCAATAGTACGAAAATGCTACAACAAACCAATGTACAAATTGCTACGGATGCCCAGTAAAAAGAGTAGTGTCTCAGTAAAGGATATTTTGAAAATATTTGATTAAGCTAGAGGGAAAAGATTGTCCAGACTGAAGAGTTACCCCAGTTATGTAAATACATAAACTGAAAATTTCTAATGTAACATATAATTATACATTGTACAGCTTCTTCCTCATCAATGTATTTACAAAACATTTTTTATTCACATGTGACCAGAAGAGTGGGTTTTTTCTGAGCGTCTTAATTTTTACAAAAAGGATTGACATTTTAAAAGTCAGTTTAAAGGAAAAAAATCTGGTGACCGGTTTATGGAAAGTGGGAAGACAGGAGAGCACATGAAAATGTGAGAATTCAGTTGGGTATTTTGATCTCACTGGCTGGGGTCTCCCCTTACAGGCAATCGTACTTTCCTCTAAGGCAAACTGAGTTTGCATATGCATATGAAATAAGAAAGTGTATAGCAACGTATGGAGGTATCTAATTATACAAAGGATTTAAAATATTTACAGCCATTTAAAAAGAAATTCTGCTGAACTGCTAGATTCCTCTAGCCGAAAACTTTTTTAAAAGGAAAGTTCATACAAACATGAAGGAGGCAGAAATGATACTAGGAAGTCACAGAACATGGTAGCATCACAGACAGAAAATTTTTACATCAGTTTAATGATATAATCTTAAAAGACTTAGTAAAAACTAAATAGGGGATGCAATTCATTGGATGAAATTCACTGGCGCGTAAAACGTTTGAGTGCACGTGTGAATTGATGGGAGCTATTTGTAAATTGAGTCACTATAAAAATAATGTACCACTCACATAATTTAAAACATTTTTAAAAATACATAAGAAAGGAGTCCTTGTCTAACTGCCCAAGTTGGTTAGAGGGTCAATTTTGGAAGACAGGGATGTATCCTACTGTGTCCACAAATCACGAAGACAATGAATTCAACTGGCTCCACCACGTTCGGATAATAATTCTAAACAATACTGGGTCAAGCTCTTTATCTCAGGCTATATAAATATTACCAACAGAAGAGTCAGGATGAACTAAACCAACACTGACTAAATTATGTACAGAATATTAAATGATTAAAGCAAATACATAAAATATTTCAGTTGTGATGTATGTGAGCTGTGTAATGAAATTCCCTTCTCATTAGTTATTGCTAGAGCCCTTATCTAAAGTGAGTGTCACTGGAATTTTATAGAAGTCCAGCATCCATTCAATTCATCAAACATCTATTTTGATGCCCATTTTTGCAGCATATTCGCAAATTCATGATTATAGGCGCAGCATTCTGTCTCTGCAGTATAGATGTTTTTAGTAACGTGGTAAGAAGTCCATCAACTACAATAGATTTTTCAGATTAACGTTTTTTGTTTTTCTTGCCACTGCACCTGTTTGTTGTAGGAGAACGGCTCACATTTGTTATATAATTAATCTTGGAAGCAATCTGTTCTTGCATTTCACCTCTCTGGAAATAGAAGGAGCAAAGCCCAGGGGTACTATATGAGATATAAAAAAAAAAAAATTATACTGAAGAAAACATGGAACTTATCTTTAGGGTATTTTTTTTTAAATGTCTTCCTTTAAAGAAAAAAATATGAAGATTTTTTGAAGATGGATCTGAAGACTTATAGCTACGTATTTAGGGAATAAAACTAAACTCCATTCAGTACCAGGTAATTGCTAAAAGAAAAAAAAGTACTTTATCAACACACACCAACACACATACACAAATCGACCTGTAATGAGTAAGCAAGCTGAATGAGAGTATAGAATACAAAAAAAGTGTTGTCTCCCCTCCCATTTAAGGCCAATGTCACCTTCCATCTCTCTGTCACAAATCTCTTCATTACCTTCAACCCTCCTTCTGTGCTAGATCTTACTCTTTTGGACATATAGACATGCTGAAATTCTTACCATTCTAAAACCAAAGCAAGACAAATACTACTATTCCCTTGACCTTGTATTTTCTTCTACCTATACCCTTTCTCTGCTCTTTATTTCTCTAAATATTTCTCAAATATGGACAGAGGAGAAGGAACTCTTCCTATGAAAAGACTTAGGGTCCTTAATTCCTTGCTTCCCATCTAATGGTCAACACAGCAATGTTTCTTCTGGCTGCTACCCCATGTAAACCAATCTCCTGAAGGTCGCCATTTAATTCTCCAATTAAACAGGCACTTTTAGCCCTTATCTTGCTAGACCGTGGATTTCATTTACTGCTATTGATTAATCCTCCTTGGAACTATTCCTTTGATTTCATGATATCAGACTTGTTGATTCTCCTGCTTCTCCCACCACGTCTTCTCTTATTCCTTTCTGAACCTCTTTTTGCTCATCATTTTAAACATGGTGCTTCTTTCTTCTTTTTTTTTTTCTTTAGCCCACTTCTTTTTCCATCTTCTTTCTCCTGTATATTTACATGTAGACAAAACTTGATTTATATCTTCAAACAGAACCATTCTCTTCAGATTTAAACCTCAGTATCCAGGTGCCTGCTCGACATAACCACTTAAGGACGTTGAAGGGTTTTAAAGTTAATAGTTCAAAATGGAATAAATCAACCCCCTCCCTCAAAACACGTTCTTAATCTCAGCTGATGGTTTTAATAGGATCACCCAAGTAAGAAACTGGAGTCATTACTGACTACTGCGTTTCCTAATGCCTAATATTTTCGATCAATCTTCGTAATCAGTTACTTTACTTTAAAAATAATTTGTAATTCTTTCATGTCTTGCCCATATCTATTACTTGGTCCAGCTTAGGTTTTAAACATCTTTCTCAGGGCTATTACAGTCATCTCCAATTGGTCTCTTTGCCTTTATTCTTGGTCTATTTAAATATATATTTCACGATCTTTACACAGTAGCAGCCCTTGAGCTGAAGTCAAATCCATCTGATTCCCGTCAATAGCTTTCTAATGCCTACGGTATAAATTTCATGTTTCTTAAGGTACCATAAAGTGTACTTGTCTATCTGACTGTATCTACTGTTGGCATCATCATCTGTTACCCCTCACTTCAAACACAGCTTTGACTTTACCAGCCTACTTTTTGATACCTGCAAACTCTTTAAGCTTCTCATTTGTATGTGCTTCTTCTTACCTAGAACATTACCCTCTACTTTTTTCATTCAGCTAGTTCCTATTCATGCCCTCAAGACCTAACTTTGGGATAGTCCCAACATAAACTTTGTGCCTCTCCTCTGGGTTCCAGTAGGTCTCCCTCTAGGTACTTCTGAAGCAATTCTTGCAGGTCCTCTCCACAGTCTAAATGCATGATATACATAAGCAACTCAAGAGCAGGGCCATTTTCAATGATTTATCTTGGCACTTAGAAAGTGAGATTTCTTCAGAAAACCCATACAGCATCTTAGACTACAACTATAGTTGTTAATCTTGAAAACAACACTATAGTTGTTATAGATGTTTTCTTATGAAAGATCAGAGTAAGATTTTTGATGGCATAAAATCTAAAGTGGTTTGAAAATGCAAACTTTTATTAAAGCAGTATAAGATATAGAAATCCAAATTCATATTTGCTTTCTCTGCTTGATCTAGATAGAGATTCGCATAAACTTATAGTACCTCAAGGGTGGCTGGGACCTTAAAGATTATCTGGCACCACCAAATAGCAGATGTTTGACTCTCCACAACAGAATCCCCACCATCTGTTCACCAATGTGTATTTCAGCACCTCCAATGTTGACTCACACGCTTCTACTGCTTAGTGGGTTTTCCTTGAACAAAGAAAAATCTGTCTTCCTGGAAAGCCTGCACTCTGTACTCATGTCTCTTCTCCTTATAGTGAAATGAGCCACTCGGCTCCTTTTCTACCTGATACTCCTTCAAAAGGTGTCATCTTTTAGGTGCCATAGGCTTATGTGTTTTCCATTAACATTTTGTGATTCTATTTTAGGTTTCCTTCACTGAGTTGATCATCTTCCAGGATACATTTACTCCTGTGCCTATTTTCCTCTTAAAATGTCTAAGTCTAGACCTGAGTCAAATGCTCCAGGACATTCTGATTGCACATAGAGAAACAGTTCCATTGCCTCCCGAATTCTAGACGGTACACTTCTATCAATGTCTCGAAGGTGCATACAACCTAAATTAATAGGTATATCATATTATTGATAACGTAAATAAAATAATTAACATGAAAGTGGTCTCTTTTGTCTCAGTGGATGGTTATACAGGCCAGGGAGTATCGTTCGTGATGCTTCTGCTGTGTTGCCCATGCTGTAGAACAGGTCTGTTCTACAGAGAGTACCAATTAATCTCCACACTGCTTCTTTTCCAACACCCAGCTCCTCCAGCCCATTCTCATGTGTTCCACCCTATTTCTGCTACTCCTGCCCATTCCTCTGGCATTCTCCTTATTTCTACATTGCCCCATTTTCCCTCCTTCTCCATGAACTACCATTCAAACTCTCCACTTATTCACTCGACATGCACTGCTTTCTACCTTCTCTGACCTGCTTCCTATCATTTAGTCATTCATGTATTCAGTAAATACATTTGAACTCTAACGATGTGCTAGAATACTGTTGGCTCATCCTTGTGACAGACTCAATGGATGTCTTTATCTTGCCAAGTCAGATCAAGGCCACTCAACGCATCAAAGATGAATCCTTGTTTGGGCAAATAATGAGAGTCAGGATGGAGCAATGTTGCCAGTGGTTAGAAAGAAACCTGCAAGGTCAAACAGAGAAGTGGGTGAAAGAATACGGTGATGATATGAGAAGAGAGTAATGGGACCATAGAAAATAATGTCACTCTCCACCATACAGGGCTCGTAACAATCAAACAATAGGTCATATGATTGGCATAATCTGTGGGAGGGGTTATAAGTACAAATTAACAGGTTAAGTATTATATGCTGTATTCTTAATTTGGAATATTATGCAGTAATTAAGAATCAATTTTCCAATAATATCTAATATTTGTAAGGGTACATTCCCAGTGAAATAGAAAGGTGGAAAGTCATTAAACACTAGTATAAGATGATCTTAATTTTATAACTTGTAGTAAGTATAATAAATATAAGAGAAGATTTTATATTGTTTTTAATACGTAAAAAGGGGAATAGAATAGAAATTAACCAGAATATCAGAAATATAGGTCATTTTATCCTCTTTATATATTTTTTGCATTTTCTATAATGTAATGCAGAATGCCTTACTTTTATGACCTCAGAAAATAAATATTATTAAATATAAGCTGGTCCCGGTGACAAACTCAATTAATATCTAAAAAAAACAAGTGAATTATATGTTTCATAGATTAGGTATCACATGGATCATAACAAGTACAAATTGCATTCATAATTTATTTCATGGTTTATGTTCTAGTATATAAAATATTACAGAATGTCAAACATAAATAAATAAAAGATGTTGTGAGAATTTAACATCTAGCTTTATGAAAGAACTATCACCTATCTTTATGAAAGAAGTTCCATCCCCCCATCTCCTTCTCATAATACAACCCAATCATTCAAGCATACTTTTAAATAGCATTTCTTGTATTTGAAAAATTATTGCATAATCAAACAGTGACCTTTAGTACTCCACCAAGAATCGCAATTCAGTTTTGCATGGCATCCGAACTAATCAATATCCTATTATGATCTCAGATGGGATTTTACAACTCAGACACAGCAGGTAGGATATCAGACGTACCTTTGTTTTTGTTTTTTTTTTAATGCCAGAAATTTGGTGGCTTTGCATAGGAAACCATTTAAGTAAGAACATCAATTCATTTCTCTCTTTGAACTGGACAATGAAGTTTTAGCTTCTAATTCTATCTTGATGTTAAGAGACTAAGGCTGTATTAGGTATCATTTCCTCATGTAGACTTGTTCATTACAAAGAGTGAAAATACATATATAAATCTCTTTTCATCTTGTCTATTCATTCTGAATAGATCTGTAAAACTTGGCATGTAGCATACTGTGAATGGGTCAGATCACAGGAGTGCCCAGAGATACTCACATATATAGTTGATTTGGTTATGAAGCTGCAATAACTGTTTATTTAACCAGTTTTTAAGATAGTTGATTAATTCATTAATAATGACCCAATCAGTTCTGTACATCAATACAAATATATTTGAAATTCTTACAAGACACTTGAAAATCTGACAGTCTGACAGTTTGAGAAATGCAATCCAGGCGTGGGGTTGTTTGTTGATTACAGCCTGAGCAAAGTCAGTTCTACTAAAGGTTATGGCAAAGACTATCAGTTGGCTTACTGATGAATTCCTATCACAGCTGAGAGCATCAGAGACAACTGATTTTAAATATTTATTTGAACACTTACATAACCCAAAATGTGTAGGGTTTCTTACAAAGCTTCTTGGATAAGGCATGCTTTGGGGATTCATCAGTAGTATTCAAAATATATGTTTCAGGATGTTACTTAAGCAGTTCTTAAGAACATTAGAAATGAACGTTTGATAAATTTACCTCAAAAAATATATAAATATCAGGAGGAGAAAAGAGAGAAGAGCATTACCTCCACCACCGGCAACAAGATGGGTATTTTGACAAAATTGTTATGCTACCAGCTCAATTAACCAAAAAAAAATGAAACTACAAAGACTTGAGTATCATCACTAGAGACAAAACTTGATCTTCACAGAAGTTTTATTAACTCTTCTAGCTACTAAGTAAGTTTTAGGGGGGGAAAGCCCTAATGACTCTTACTATAAATGACATTTAAAGAAATCAGACAAAATAAACAAACAAAAATCTTTTCTACATACTGAATGTATATAGAATCTTTTCTGTATACATTTTTTAGTATACATATACATATACACATTTAGTATACATATGTTCCTATGACCTTTCATTATAATAAATTTTAGATGTCTTGGTTTGGAGATTACTGCCAAAAAGTGACCAAGAAAGTAAAATTACGAAGTTATCATGTCACTCGGAATTCAAAGAGGTTTACTTTCTGTTCTGACATCTATTATATCAATAGCACAAGCTTCTTTAAAAGTACCATATCTTTTGGTACTTCTATGTAAGGCAGTTGTGTTTCTCCCTCAGAGAGTCCTAAAAAAGCCTTGCCCGTTTGAGTCATGGGGATTAAAGAAGAAATCCCAGGGGGAGGAGTGCTGAATCTTTATTGAGGATTACGCTCCAAAAAAGGGGTTGAAAGTAATAACTAATACTCATTGAGTGCTTGTTGAGGGCAATCCCTGTTCTAATTCATATATATATGTATAAAATTGTTATTTTCAGTTCTCACAACCATACTGTGTGGTAGGTGTTATTATAATCCTCATGTTCCAGATGAGGAAACTGGGGCACAGAACGTTTGACTAATTTGCCCAGCATTACACATCCAGGAAGTACCTGCGCCATGTTTGAACTTGCTCAGCCTGTCTCCAGAGCCCACCTACTGACCACCACCAGCCCTCTCTCACCATGTTGCCCTCTGTCCAGGAGCTTTACAGCGAGGAATAAACCGCCTGCTTCTCAGTCGGTGCTTCCCTTAGACAGGAGTAATTTTCTCTCCGGAGATATTGACTCAAGAGAAAAGGTTTAGCAGCAGCAAGTAGGGCTTAGATTTGAAGCCCTTTATCTGCAGGAGTGTGATCTAGTGCCCTCTAGAGGCAAAAAAAGGAGATTATGGGCTATATAGGTTTTCTGTTCTTTGGGTTGTTTTTATGAATATAAGCAGGATAACTGCATTAAGAAAATATAAACATAGGTGTTTGAAAAACCTAGTATTAAATCAGTCTCTCTCTCTCTCTTTGTTAAAGTTACTCACCTTCCTGTAATGTGGAAAGGATAATGTGTTCTGAGTGTTGTACAAACGAACTGCAGCCAACACGATAATATTAAAATAAAGAACATTAGAAAATACATGGCAAAATATTAAAAATGTCAAAAATAATTATTTGAGTGGCACAATTTCACAGCTGCATGATTTGAAGACACCAAAAATTACCTGAAGCATGTCTGAATAAAAGAGAAGGTAATTAGTGAAAATCCATTGTTCTTTTGCAGGGAGCCTTGGTATCACTCTAATCAACATGAAATCAGGTCATCGGCACAGTGCATCAACGAGATGCGCATCAAGCACCAAAAACCTGCCCTGGTTTTGAAGAAATCTGAGCTCTCTAGAAACCAGTGTTTTGTGGATGCTGAAAATAAAGAGATTTTAAAAATCTAGGGTAGAAAAATATATATCACTAATATTTTAGATAATTGGTACTCATTAAATACTTGATAAATTAGTGAAGGAATTCTGGTTCTAGTTATACTAGAAAGGTCAAATTCTCTTTAGTTCTTTCTTTTACGTATTATCTAACTTCTCACCCATCTTTGTTGTACTAATGAAATGAAGATATCCATCATGATGTAACTGTGAGCTGGGGGCATCTAAATTACCTTCGTCTGGCACCACTCCAATATACTATAAATGAGGTAATTGTCCTTGACTATAAAATTTGCATTTTCAAGACTTAATTGCTATCATTACATCTTTTTGTAATTCTATTAATTTAACTGAATGGAGCGTTTGGTTTTTTATGGTTAAAAATTTGCATTAAAACATTATACATCTAAATAGAATTTTAATATTTTTTATCAAAAGCTCTGTACAGTTATCCCAGAGGAGCTTAATAATTTCTCAAAAAAAAGTAGGAAACTGTCAACCAGCAGGTTTTACCTTCAGTGATCATTAACAGACCTTCAAGTCACCTGGCAAATGCTTCATTCTGGGATTTGAGAAATCACTGAGGCTGTGTTCTCCACGGAATCCTCCTGATTAAGCATTAACAGGAAGTCTATTAGCCATGGCCAACGCATGGATGGGTGCCCTTTCCTATGGAATGTCATGGTGTTTGAGGCCTTTCCCTCTCACCCTCAGTGAATGGGGCATCCCATGTCTGCCTGTGTTTGGGTTCTGTTAGAACATCCTGTTCTGACTGCCCTCGTCCCTCCAAGCTCCATGTCCCTCCAAGCTCCATCAGACACTCACGAGTCTGATCTTCCAGCCATGGTTCAATGCACAGTCTAGTTAGGAAAATGTGACAATTCTCACTCCTACTGGAGTGTGCAAAGGAGAAAACTTTCCACCTTAGCCTTTGGAATCTTTTGGGTCACTGTATAACTATGTAGCAATTTCTAAATAAATTTGAATGTGAATGTGAAATCTTTCTAGCAGATGAACTAAAGCACTTTCTTAAGTAAAGTCACATATAATTGCAGTTAATATAGTTGATTTTTTACTTAACAATTCTCCAATGCTTTAGACTTTCGTAGGCTGCCAGTGTCTTGATTTCCAGGACAATTGAGGTTGATTGAAATCCCTGGTGGTCCAGTGGTTAAGACTTCGCCTTCTAATATAGGGGGTACAGGTTCAATCCCTGGTTGGGGAGCTAAGATCCCACATCCCTCGCGGCCAAAAAACCAAAACATAAAACAGAAGCAATACTGTAACAAATTCAATAAAGATTTTTAAAATGGTCCACATCAAAAAAAAAAGAAAAGAAAAGAAATTAGAAGAGAACTGGGGGGAAATTTCACGATAACGTCTGGGAGGAGAGGTAGAAGCTCCAAAGCAGCCTTTGTTTTGAGAGATTTTCCGTTGTAGTGAATTCTCCTCTTTCCACTAGCTGTGAGGATGGGAGTTCTCACACACCTGCATTTACACCTTCATTTTCACCATGGAAAGATCAGAAATATTTGCAGAAGGTGGACCAGGAAACGTCATTAGAGACATGAAGAACTTTAGGCATACTCTATGTGAAGCGCTGATTTTGCAGATGAAGAACTGCAGCCCAGAAAGCTCTGAGAATTGACCACAGACTTACATGTAGTCAGTGGCACAGACAGATCTAGAAGTCAACATTCTTGACTCCTCTTCGATGCCCAAAGCTCTTGACCTGAGGAAAAGAATTGCAGTCAGCAAACGAAGCAGTGGAGCCTGGGGAGGTTTAATGAGAAGTAGTTGCTACAAGCCTTGGAGGCTAGGATTAGCTCCTCAGTGAACAATCTTTCTACCTCACGGATCTTTCCCTAAATATTCTCAGACCCAACCCCTGAAGCCCAATAAATGGAAGGGTGTGTGTCTAGCCAACCACGAAACTATTGTGCAACACCTAGGTTTCTTTATCCACCAACCTGACACGCCTGCACATTCTACACATGACATCACTTTTAATTGGTTCAGAGGCGTGAAATGTGGCAACTCGCGCCTCAAAATAAATTCAAGGTGCACTCACAGGAAATACAGGACTGTACTGTATTACTGAGCACACTGTAATGTATCTACTTAGCAGTGGTATCAGGTATGAGTCATATATGAAAAGGGAAACATTACATTCAATAGCATTTACAAAACATGCAACTGTGCCTATCCAAGAATACGATATTGGGCCCTTTTATTTTCACTGAACTCAACCCATCGTTTCAATTATATTTGACCGATATTAATGAAATCAGCCAATTATTTATTAATCTTTACAACAAAGATATTCTTGTTCGAACGGGAAATAAATATTCTTATCTCTGCCTTTTGCCCCCAATCGTCCCCCACAATGCAATTAGTCATGGCTTCGTATGCCCTCTGCTTTATAACCTTAATGCACGATGATATTTCGAGTTTGCCCATTTAGAAAAGGGCAGGTAATAATCACAAATTTATTACTACCATGGGCCAAGTGAAAAGCCTTTGTGTGAACTTTATCTCCTCCTCCTTCATTTACCAAACGCCTCAACTCAAAGAAATCCAAGTCAATTTAATAAACATTTATGGAGCTTCTGCTATATTCTAGGCACTATGCTAAGTGCGGGAATCAGAAATGAATGAGGCGTTTATCTTCGCCTAAGGAACGTATTTCCCTCCTATAGCTATAGCTCTTATCATTTACCTCTTTCTATGCTACTTTGAGGGATTTTGTTTGTTTTAATTGTATTCTAATTCCCAAGCTATTTTTCTAAGGAAAGAAGAGTTTGAAAGCACACATTATTTTAATATTCTGACCAGTGTGAAGCTATATCCTGCTTGGCCTGATTTGCTCCTCTTGTCACAGCATAATTAATAACAGCACCACTTTTCACCCACCACTATGTACTGCTCTGGATGGTAAATTCTTTGGGCACAGCATAGCGCTTTGCTTGTGGCTGGCTTAGAGGCCAAACAGAGAAAGTCAGGAAGGGTAGGGCTTCATAGAATGAACCCTGCATTTGATCTCTGGTCCAGCACTGGTCAAGGGGTCACAGGTTAATCTCTTGAACGCCCCAGGCTTCAGCCTCCTAATCTGCAAGATGGACAGAGTGACATCAGTGCCATAGGATGGCTCTAAGACCAAAGGGTCTCAAACGTTGGAAAGGAATTTGTAAAAATAAAGCCTGATAGAACCATTCCAATAAATAACTGTGATTGGTGACCATGATACAGGCAGTGTGAAGGGTCATAGACCTCAGGAGTGGAAGTACACTGGAATATATTTAGTCTAACCCTAATATTTAGGTCTTTTCTCTCCGAGTCTTACCAATGACTTATCTAAATGTAACTGAGTAATACCAAGAGTAACAGTGATAATAATCGTACCTATCACTTATTGTATCTGTACTACATGCCATGCATTGTATCAGGTATTGTATATGTGCTGCCACGAATCCTCATCTTTTCCTGTTTCACATATAGAGAAACTGAGGTTCAGAGAGGTTGAATAATTTATGATGGGCACAAGTTAATGAATGGCTGAGTTAGGTTTTGAATAAACACTTCCTACCATTCGCAATTGCCTTTTGCTATGTGTCTGTCCCGGTGGGAAATTCTCAGCACTGAAACAGTAATATCAACACATGCTTTCAACCACACACACACACACAGAGTTTCACACACACACCCACGCACACCGAGTAGCTAGACAATATAACAAAGAGTGCATACACACACTGTACATACCATTCTCTGTCCAAACCAAAACTTTTTAAATTCTTGATTTCCTTTAAGACACCTTTAAAAACAAACTTTTTTGGGGGGGAGGCGGGGGGGTTCTACCTACAGTCACAGTTATAAAATATAACAAAATGTTTTCTATAAAAGTGTTCATTCTTAATACTTAACTGTCATGTATTTAAAATAATTATTTTTTTAATTTAGGTGATGTTTATTTATAACCACTAAATAAATATAATTAATTTGTAATTCAAAAGTATATGTTAACTTTTCATTAAACCAGAGAATTGACTATTATTTGCATGTGTCTACTGTTGTGTTGAGCTCTTGATCTACATTATTTCCTCCTTTTAAAAAATAATATTCATTGTTTTTAATAATACCTTTTATTAGGCAAGAGAATATGATTTCTACACATTTCATTTTATTTATGAGGTATTTCAATTACTTTATTTGAATGTTAAGCTGTCAACTTTTTGTGAAGAAGCATAGAGACATCACAGTAATAACTTAAACTCTTCTCAGCACAGAATACATTTTCTTGAATTCTTAAATTGCAAATTATCCACAATACAACACCCAACACTGCACTTTATACACTATCTGAAGAGGATTGTTTTAACCTACTTGTACTGAAATCATCTGTTTGAGTTCTCCCATCTCAGCAATCTAGCTGTTACTCAGACACTGGGACCAATCTTGCCAAAGATACCCAAGTACATTCTGCTGTGAACAGCCCCCCTGGTATGCCACCGCCAGGAAGGAGGAGATGATAGCTCTTTCTCATGATATGCTGAAGGTCAAATAAAGAGTATTGTAAGAGTGATTTTCAAACTGAAAATTACGGATTTTTTCCACAAATATTTAGTGAGCAACTTCACAAAATATTTGCCAGGAACTCTACTATGCACTGGGGATAAAAGTAATAAGTAAAAAAGTAATCATTTTCATCAATATCTGTGCCCTCAGTGACCTTAAGTTCAGGACGAAGATGTGTAAAAAAGAATAACGGATTAAAATGCACTGTGATAAATGCTATAACGGTGGTAGGCATGAGATTCTGTAGGGCTGTGGATATAGGAAAGGTCTGTAACCTGACTGCTAGGGACACAGTGGGGTCACCTTATTGGGTACAGTGATTCTTAAAAATAATGGATGGAAGGTAGAGTCTGAGGCAGAAGGACAGACCAAGGTCCAGAAGTGAGAGTGGCAGTGGTCCAAGGGAGGTTTTGTGTTATTTTCCTTTAAAGATGTAGTGATCAAAAAGGGCTTTTTAGATACAGTCCACAGACCTGGGTACGGTGTTATCTTCTTAGCTCTGACTTCGCTTAATGGTAAGATCTCTATCTTTCGAAACACTCTGAAAGTCAGCGTGCTCCTCAAAAAACTGAAAACCGTCTTTGCTTCTTACCATTCAAAACTATGAGGATAAGATGAAGTAATGTACGTAAGGTAAAGAAAAATTGAAAACCCTTGAAAAATTCTACACCAGCCCTGTGAGAAATGGGAGGAAAAGCAAGACCCCAGTATTAAAGGAACTCGTGTAGCAAGCAAGGACTGACAAAGGGGTCAGAGTCACTGAAACAGTATTTTTTATTATGCCAGAATCCCACTATCCATGCCTGGTTCCGGGCTACCTATCTGCTTCTGTGATGCAAATGCCTATCCACCTGAATGAACCTCTGCCCCTTTCCTGGTGGGAAAGATCACGACTCTGCTTCCCTACATTCTGAAACCTCTACAACTTAGTTATTGTCAAGACCCATGAGTCTGACATTTTAGTGTTAATCTCCAGTGCAATTTTATTTTCAGACTGAACTCGAGAGAGGTTAAAGGGAAGCCAAGGGTTCAATAATTGTGCTAGACTGTAACTGCGAAAATGGTACACTTAATTAAAATTATTACATACTATGATGCTAGGTTGAAAATCTGCCTACTTTTTATATTGATGGTATGAAATATGATTGATTTTTACAAGAGGCAGAATAACATAGCTGCTAGACATGTCTTCTCTAAAGTCGGACTAGGTTTAAATCTTGGATCCCTCACTTGCTAACTGAGTGATCTGGAACAAATGATTTAAACTTCCTTTGCAACTGTTTCCTCACCTGTAAAATGGGATAATAATAGAATCTGCCTCATAGAGTTCCTGGCAAGGATAAATGAGGTAATTCACAGAAAGCTGTTAGAACAATCCCTGCCACATAATAAATGTTCAATAAATACTGATTATTATTATATCCAGCACCAGGGTCAAGACAGGTTACCTTGTTGGCTCTGAATAAAATTTGCAACTGAAACAAACGGCTTGACTCAAGTGAGTAGCAAATAATGACATAATACTTCATATAAGTTCATTTTAATAAAATTGCCCCCAAGAAGGCATATTTGAAAGCAAACTCAGACTAGTGTGAATGAAAGGAACATGCATGCGAATGACAATGTTCAACATCAAACGTTTTTTCCATAAGGGGAAGTTCCTGTCTGTGGGCTGTGGCAACAAGAATGCTTGCTTGTTACAGAGAATGAAATTGTCACCAAAGGGAAATTTCAAGGCGTCAGAGAGCATTGAAAATACTGAGTCATGAGTGCTACTTCCAAAGAAACAATACCCTCTGCTGTTTTCCACTTGTGCTTAAAATATCAAAACAAAATGGCAACGATGAAACTTATTATTTTAGTCAAGCATCCACATTAAAATCCCACCTTTCATCACTCTGGCCAAGTGTCACAGCAAGAGTGGTTTTGACATTCTGCCACCACAAGTGTTGAAATAGTCTGATGTAAAACTTTACCCCAGCAAACAAAGGTCTGTGTATTTGGAAATAACCAAGTGGCTTGCTGAGTCACTGGCTTGCATCTGGTTATCTGATGTACATTTATCTGATGTGTGGATCCAGTGATTGGGCCAGCTGTGCAAAGCATCTATGCTGTCCCGAAGGGTTGCTACAGAAGGGTGCAGAAAACAGCCAGCATCCAAAACTTGCTCCAGAGGGTCAACCCAGAGAGCTGGCATTTCATTTTTGCAAAAGGGCATTCCCTTCATTTTACAACGTCTGAGGCGTTCTGCTGGCAATAATGAGTTGCCTCCTTCTGCACATGCGAATAATAGATTGCTTCCCAATGTATAATAGTTGTACCAAGTTATTCTTCCACTAGGACTGCATGACTTTCTTTCCTACTCTTGGTGTTCTCTTTTTAACCATGCAACTTTTATCACTGGGATAAAGATAAAGGGTTTCTTCTTTAAATACCCTTATGATTAGTTAGATTGACCACCTTTTCACACTCTGATTGACCATTCCATCCTCCTATCGTTTGAATTGCCTGTTCATATGCTTTGCTCAATTTTATAGTGGGTTTTTTTCCTTTCTCTTAGTGACTTATTACACTTCTTTACATTTTCTAGGTAATAGTCCTTTCTTGGCTTCCTATATTGTTTTTCTTCCCCAGTCTGTGGCTACTCTTTAGTCCCCCGTATTGTCTTTAAAAGTACTTTTATTTGGAAATCATCTCAAACTCAAAAGTTCTAAGAAGAGTACAAAGAACACCTGTGCATATTTTCCCCAGTTTTTTTTATTGTTAATATTCTACCTTCCTTATTTATATGTATGGATGTCTGTGTACATATACACGCTTATGTAATATACTGATAAAGCTTTTTTAAAATTTAAGATAAAACCCCACATTTTTCATGCATGGTGTCAGGTAAAAATACAGTTCAAAAAAAAATTTTTTTTCTAGAGCTAAAAAGCATTCACAACCCCATTAAGTGCATCAGCCATCCTTTTCATATTAATTTATAATTATACTTCTGTCATAGGAAATATCTATAGATACAGATATAAATATAGCTATACACAGAAACACACATAAAGAGACCACAGAAACACAACGGAAATGGCAGAAATATCTTATACTTGCTTGATATATACATATACATATTATATCACAAATCTGATTAAATGTATTTATAATGTTCAAATTATTTCACTACCATCTTAAAAATCTACTTGAACTATAATTTTTGAGAGATGTGTGTTAAAATTTCTCACTATGATTTAGAATTAAGTCATTTTGTCAGTTTTGCTTCACATTTTAAAGGCATGTTTTTATGTGCTTACTAGATTATGACTACTATAACCTCCGGTAGATTGCTCTTTTAATAGTTATCTAGTTTTTCTACGACTCTCAAAACTCTTTCTTAGAATTAGACTGTTCTGTAATAATTTTGTTGGAATTCATCTGGTTTTTCCTCTTTTCATCCCTTTGTTTTCAAGATTTATGTAGGTTGATTACGTAGGTATATCTCTTGTAAATAGCATAGAGAGCTAGATTCTTAAAACCCATTATAAAATATTTGTTTTTAAGTGAATGAATTTAACCCACTTAAATTTATTGAATGATAAATATATTTTGCCTTAATTTTATCATTTTACATTAGTTTTTTCATTAACATCCTCTTTTCTTTTTTCTCATTCTCTGCCCTTTTTTTACATTGATAAATTTTAAGTATTTTTTGTCCATTTGCCATTCCCAAAGGTATAGAGTATTTTTCCTTTATTTTAAGGGTTCATCAAGATTTTAATATTCACATTTAACCATTAATTTTTCCACAAAACATTTGGGTTTTCAATATTTTAAAATATTTCCTTCTTGACATCAGAAGGAACTTAGTACTCTTTAATCATACATTGAAAATCCTTGAAATCTCAAACAATCATGTTATTTAGAGTTTTTCTTTAAACACTTTTTCTTCACAGTACGTAGCTCATTGTATTTATCAATTCATTCTATCAGTTTCTATGTCCACTATTGTTTCTTTTATCCCACACTTATGTCCACTTTATTTCTTCTCACTAAAATACATTCTTCATTGAGGATTTCACTGTGGTAATCCCTCTCAGTCATTTTACATGAAAGATATGAGTATTGTGTAAGGATTAAATGCTCTAACTCTGATGACAAACTGGGTTCAGACTTGACTATGTACTTATTAGCAATATGACATTGCGAAATTAACATTTGTGTGTCAGTGTAAAAGTGTGATAAACATTTGTTTCTGGGCTAAAAGGGTTGTGAAAATTAAATATGGTAATACACATAAAGGGCTTAAGACAGTGTCTGGTATATGGCAAACATAGAATAAGTGTTTACTATTTTTATTAGTACTTTGATTTCACCCCTTTTATTAATTTAATTTGAAATTAATCTTAAATTTATCAAAAAGTTGCAAGAGTAGAGTATCAAGGACTTTTTCATGACTCACTTGAAAGTATGTTACCAAGCTGATGTCACAACACTTTAGTGTATATTTTCATAAACAGACATTTTCGTACGTAATCACAATGCAATCATCAAAATCAGAAAATTAACATTGAAATATTACCACTCTGTACCTCAGACCTCATTCAAATGTTCCTAATTGTTACAGAATGTCCTCTGTAGCAAACGATCCAGTTCAAAATCCTGAGTTACATTTAGCGGTCATATCTTTTGTCTCCTTCAATCAGGAACAGTTCCTGACTCTTTCTTTGACTTTTATGTCCTTGACAATTTTTAACCTTATTAGGCCAGTTATTTTGAAGAATGTCCCTTAATTTGGATTTGTCTGATGTTTTCTCATCAATAGATTCAGGTTACAATCCTTGACAGGAATGTTTCAGGACAGATACTGAGTTCTCATTGCATCCTATCAGGGGGCACACAATCTCAATTTATTTCATGACTGGTGATGTTCAGGATGGTCCCTTGGTTAAAGTGCTATCTTCCAGGCTTCTCTATAAAACAAGGCTCTTTTCCTCCTGTGAATTGTGATGAATTTGTACTGTTTCACCTTACCTAAGTTCAAACTCTGATTCCCAGAATTCCTTTCTCTGTATGGTTCTGAGGTAGGATTAGCCCCAGGATAAATTTAAGTGAGATCTGAAATGCAGAAGGGAAATAGCAGCCACGTTTACGATCGGAAGGTCGGCATAGTGTCAGAACATTCTTGAAAATCTGCCTTCTCATCCGGTTGGCATGAGGCAGCATCAGAATCCACAGCGCCTCCTGCTGGAACTGTCAGGTGCATCTTTATCTTTGTGATGAGGGGAGTCAGCTTCTCCTACAGATCACTTCAGCGTCAGTACTGGAGGCAGTGAGAGGCAGACATGGGTTCAACCTCCCGGGTTCCAATTTTGCCTTGCCTTCCCCATTTCACAACCATGTTTTGCCTGCTCTGCCGACTTCTGGCCCAGCATCAGAGGTAGAAGCAATGGCCGTAGGTAAATTGCATAACCCAATCCCATGATTGCGTAAGGTTAAATCTCCACAGTCAATTCCTTATTCTATGTCATTCCTAGTGTTTCTGTTTCTCTGATCAAACCCTAGCTGATAGAAATATAAAAATATTTATCTATCAGTCTACCTAGAAAATCAGGAGTATAGATTCCATTCTAAGCCAAAACCATGAAGTTCATCCTCGCCTTCCTTTTTTCCATGTTTATAACTCTTTTCTAACAGTGAGAAACATGGATTCCTTTAGAATTAATACGTTTACTTATTTGGTCAATTCCCCTGAATATAACCACCTCGCATAGTCAGTGCAGATGCCCTCCTCAGCACACTTTTCATTGACAACCAGGACAGCTCCCCTCTCCATGAGGGCACCCTCCTTACTCTGCTGGAGTCTTCTCACTCTGCTAGGGTCCTGGTTCCTTATTCCCGATTCGCCCACCACACCCTCCCCTGCCCCATGTCCACTCTCTCGTCACTCTGCTCTGCCACCCACCCATGTTCTCCATCGCCCACATCTCGCCTGGTGTTACTCAGCCCCGTCTAGGTGGCTTTAGGATTGACTTCTTCAGGAAGGAAAATGTCGTGGAAGAGGAAACAAAGCTAGCTCTTATGTTTGTATGACAGTTCATCCTGAATAGCTTGCTAAATTAAGAGGTTATTTTTTTGTTGCTTTTATGAACATTTTAAAGATATGATTTCTTAATTTCTGGTGTCTCTGGTTGTTGAGAAGAGTGATGTTGATTCTAATCATCCTCCTACTATAGGTAATGTATCTCTCCTTGAATGCTTTAGGGTATTAGTTGGTTTTCTTTCCCACACATTCTGCAGTTTTGCTACAATATGTCTATATGTGGATTTACTTATTTGTTTTCTGTTGAGTACTTATCATGGCATTCTGTTCTGAAGACTATGTATTTCTTACATATTGAAAGAAAGTCAATAGTTTTACAAGGTGATAGAGGTTGTTAACTAAGCCTGCTGTGATAATCATTTTGCAATATGTAAGTATATCATGTCGGCAGTCTCCAAGACTGAAACATCACACAGGCCACCATCTTGAGCCTGAGGAGTTGATTCATCTATCTTGTCTTTTGTTTATTTATTCAGCTACAAATTCTTGACATTTTCCATGCAAGTCTCTGAGAAAGAATCTCAGAAGTCCAAGGAGAGGAAACAAATACTTCTGGTAGAAAAATTACTCAATGTCAAGTTAAAAATTTCCCCCTAATAGTCTGTTAAATTTCTTGCTTTCTGAAGATTCTTTCATGAATATGTGGTATTTAAGGATATGACTCATGTTCTTGACATAATTGTGGATTTGTCACATGAAGATAAAAGGGATTTAATGCATGCAGAAAAATAATGGGGCACTAATGCGGAAATTTTGTGAAATAATAGTGGGACTTCTGTTTCTATGGCAATACGCCTATGGCTTTGGTGCAGTCCATGTCTTATGTTAGAGCCAAGATGTTATAGCTAATCACGATAATGTTCTGATCTGTATTTTTCCAAAACATCCATTCACTTCATGTTGCGATTCTTCTTCTCTCACATACATAAACTATTTAGTTAACTGAAATCTGTATTGAATCAATAAGATGATTTGATGTCATTTGGTTACTATCAAGCATCTATCAAGTCCATTAGATTTTTAGTTCAATTACTCAAAAGGACATTTTCCTTTTCAGTGTAAACTTGGAACCATGAGACACTTAGGAAGTAGCTTTGTTGTGTTGATTTCAATTGAATAATGTACTTATAACACTCAGTTTACCTTTCTTCCAGGAAGCAGTGTACTTATTGTAAAATCGAATTATTTTCAGTATACCTCTCTCTGTATGGTAGGTGTTAACGTTTATAGCAATCATCCACAAATAAGGTTTCAGTATATATGTTTGCTGTTCCGCTATATTGTTTTCCATTGATCTGTTTTTACTGAGACTCATGGTAAGGGCTATAGGATATTGAGATTATTCTGAACTTCTGCTTACTTAAAATATATCACTACATTTAGTCGTGGTTTGAAATATATGCCCAAGTGAGTTTGGTCAGTGTTTAGAGGTTCACATTCTCACAAAGGAGAAAACAATCATCTCTATAGGAACTTTTACTGAGAAAAGTCAGCATGATCTGAATACGGTTTACTTGATGATGTTGAAAAGAGGGTGGAGTGGGGCAAGAGCTGATATGACAGAACAATGAATATTATCAGAAACGGAGATAAGTGGATAACTCTAAGACAAAATTTCTTACTCCTGTGATTGTACATATGACTAATGGTACTGATCACAGTATACACATACTTTTCTATTTTGCTTCATCTGATCTCCAAGGAAATTGCAGGTCAGCATTTCCCTTCAGACACCCAATTATATGGATGCTAATTTGATTTATGCCTTGTATAAAAATGAACTGCACAAAAAAGGTGAGTAAACGTTTAGAACCAATCCCACTAAATGCTATTACTTATAAGTTAGGGAAAGCGATACTTAGAATACGATTAAATCTCTTACATAGTTTTAAAATATAGCTCCAAACAGGAAGTATCTTAATAGACTACAGCACTGTGATGCAAGCATTCTGCTTTATTCTGGATTTCCTATGTCGATGCAATGTCACAATATCTGCTTTGAAAAATGAACTATTTATTTAGGTACTGGGCTAAATGATTTTCATGAAAATAGCTTGTCTAATGCCAAAAGTAGAGGCTATGTGCTTGTCTCCTGAATATTTGGGCATTGTTTTAAACCTGTTTTGTATCTATTTTTGATATTATTACACAAATGATGGTTTTATATATCCTTCAGAATTGACTTAACTCTAAACAGGATATCCTAGAGAAGATCCTAATAGGCCATGGACCACTCAGTGCTTCATCACCCCAGTCCCTAAATATTATTTCTCAATCTTCGCCCTCCTCTGCTATTTACTGCTATCTTAAGTCATATGTTACACAGCAATCTCCATCTGCATCAGACCGACTGAATCCCTAATGGAAATCTCACGATTCTCCTTCGCTAAACTATGCAAAGTAGCTGGCAGGGAAGGCCTATTGTAGGAGGCTATCTTACAATCAGTGTCATTTCTAGATTTGACCACATCCTCCAGGATATAAATGTGGCCACCCTGACAGTTCTAACAGTTTGAACTATTGCAGTTAGTTCCACTCTGCTCAAAAAGGATCATCCAGAATGTATTTACAAAATACAGTTGGAGTTTGATCCTGTATTATTCATCTAATTACTGCAGGGCTTCTGTTTGGTGACCAGCTCACTCTTCCTTCAGGCAAGCTGAGGTATTAGGTAGCTGTGTGTTAGAACACACCCAAGGTTTAGCAACTGCTGGCTGAGTCATACTGCAGTGTAGTGTACATTATTCTATAGCAATTCAGATTAAATAGAAACTTTAGGTAAATGTGAGTTATACGCATTGTAAAGCAAAGGGGATAACTCAAACCCTCTACTTAGCCAGATATATGTTTAAACATAGCATTTCTAGATACCTAGAGGAATTATTATCATGTACGAACAGCTACATTGCCTCTTCAATGGTTTCAACCTCGGACCATAGATCCAATCCTTTTTCTACTTTTTCCAATCCTAATTCTACTTCATACTCAATCCAGGGAAACATATTTTCACTTGCCCGTTAATCTCAGGAATCTAGAAGAAGAGCAAAAGCAGTAATGTGTGACAACCTAGTTTCTACAATCTAAGTTCCCTTACACTTTCTGATACAATATTAAAAATATCCAAATTCGAGCTGAAGACTCAGGAGAGATTACCAGAAAGTCCGAGTTGACAGTAACTGATTCACTCACTCACTCACCCCTTCACTCATTCATTCATTGT
Organism: Neophocaena asiaeorientalis asiaeorientalis; assembly: GCF_003031525.2. Classification (NCBI taxonomy): domain Eukaryota; kingdom Metazoa; phylum Chordata; class Mammalia; order Artiodactyla; family Phocoenidae; genus Neophocaena; species Neophocaena asiaeorientalis. The sequence continues at coordinate 121,478 of NW_020175386.1, read as the reverse complement.
GCACTAACTCTGTGCCAGGCACCATGATTGTGGCCAGACCGTTTTACACACCCCTGATGTAGGGAAAATAATACTTGATGATGTAAAGATCATTACAGGGTGAAAGGTACTTGGAAATGGAGACGGTGTCACTAAGTTCACTTCCAGGGTTTTCGTAAGGCTAATAAAGTTTATCTGAGGTCTTCTCTGTGAGTTCTTTAAAAGGAAGTGGAATGTGCAAAAAAAGTTGCCTCTCCTTCTCTGTTAATGTAGCTACCTCTGCATTTTTAGCTCCATTTCAAAGAACTGAAGGCATTCAAATGCCACTTGCCCTACAAAGAAAGGAAAGGTGAGTGTAAAAAATCTGAGAAGTGACTGACTTGGATTATTAGTGGTGGGACAAATGCGGAAAGGAAAGGAGAAGCAAATAATTTAGTTCTAATTCCAGCAGAAAGGAAGAGAGGGAGAGAGAGCGGAGACAAGTCATTTTGTAGTTTACACACCCAAATAAATCCCTTGGCTCAGGAAGGAATCACGGCAGATTAGAGGCTGCGGGGTGGAGTGGAGCCTGTGTGCTCCTTTTGGACAGCTGGTCTTTCGCCCTTTCACATGTGAAAGAACAAGAAGCCTGATTCCATGCCCGCAGCACTGCCATCCTGCAGCCTCGGGCCCACGGGTGTCTGGCTTACCCTGGCCCACCGCTTGCATTCAACAGGAGGCCCATTTGTGGCCAAGGCCTCATACTGACAAAAAAACAAGATACCGGTCTCTCAAGGAAAAATTCCTCTGTGTGCCTCATCGGCCTCTGTGTAAAGCTGATCAATCCTGCTAGCGGCCCTGTCACTATAAACTGCACTTCCCAGAGCCGTATTTTTAAATAGGGAACTGACTACAACAGCCATTTACAACTGTATGCTGTTTAATTAGCCAGCCTGGACAGTGCTGTGGGCATAGATCACTTTGCTTTAAAGATTTGAGAATGTTAATAGTACAGTATATCATTTTCATTATTACTGGACTAATGTTGTGTCTCAAAGAACACCTAATGCAAATCATGAGAAAGGGCTTGAAGTGACCCAAGGGTTGCACGTTATTAGAAAAGTAATAGTCCCGATGCTTTTAAATAGGAGGACATTTTCTTTGTTCAAATGTCAGTCAGCATTCAGCAGTGGGACTTCGTGAAAAGAAAGCTTTTGTTTCGTTTATTGGTAGCAGTGTTCTGCAGTTCGGAGTTAGGTCAGAGTTGCTTGTCAAATATGGTAGCCATGGGGCAGCCACACATGTTCATGAAAACTTGAAAAGTGACTAGTCCAAAGTGAGATGTGCTGCAGGTATAAAATACACTCAGGATTGCAAAGACTTAGTAAAAAACAAAAGTAAAATATCTCACTAATATTTGTTTCATACTGGGCACACGTTGCAATAATAACAGATATGTTTCAGGTATGTTTGGTTAAATAAAATACATGATTATAATTGACTTCTATTTCTTCTTTCTTTTTTAATATAGCTACTAGAAAATTTCAGATTACAGAGTTGGTTCACATTTGTGATTCACATTATATTTCTTATAGACAGCACTGGGCTAGACTTCGAAGAGAAAAGAAAAAACTCTGGCCAACAATGAAAGTGTATTTTAATTTTCTTTTCTGTTACTACTAGCTGAATGTATATGGAAGAGACTGTTAAGAAGAAGACTGAATAAAAAGGAGGACAGAAAGCCTCATGACACGACAATTTCATGTAGTAAAACCAGGAAACATAAGAAGTCAACTCAAACAAGTTTTTCTCGGAGTAGTATAGCACATTCGTCAAAATGCAGCCACATTCTAGACACAGGGTTTACAAATACCATTCAACAGATGCAAACGTACCATTAGCTGCCTCACCTCTCTGACAGGAATCCATGTCATGCACCTTGAGGTGTGCCCTCTCCCAGAACATCGAAGTGTCTGGAGCTGTTAAGAAGCCTTAGGTTATCCAAGACTAACTTGAAATGGGCGTGCTCATAGAGTAAAAGAGGTTAGAAAGAGTTTGGGATTGACATGTACACACTGCTGTATTTAAAATAAATAACCACCAAAGACCTACTGTATAGCACAGTCCAGACCCGGGCACGAACCCGTGTCCCCTGCATCGGCAGGCGGACTCTCAACCACTGTGCCACCAGGGAAGCCCCACATTATATTTCTTATAGACAGCACCGGGCTAGACTTCGAAGAGAAAAGAAAAAACTCTGGCCAACAATGAAAGTGTATTTTAATTTTCTTTTCTGTTACTACTAGCTGAATGTATATGGAAGAGACTGTTAAGAAGAAGACTGAATAAAAAGGAGGACAGAAAGCCTCATGACACGACAATTTCATGTAGTAAAACCAGGAAACATAAGAAGTCAACTCAAACAAGTTTTTCTCGGAGTAGTATAGCACATTCGTCAAAATGCAGCCACATTCTAGACACAGGGTTTACAAATACCATTCAACAGATGCAAACGTACCATTAGCTGCCTCACCTCTCTGACAGGAATCCATGTCATGCACCTTGAGGTGTGCCCTCTCCCAGAACATCGAAGTGTCTGGAGCTGTTAAGAAGCCTTAGGTTATCCAAGACTAACTTGAAATGGGCGTGCTCATAGAGTAAAAGAGGTTAGAAAGAGTTTGGGATTGACATGTACACACTGCTGTATTTAAAATAAATAACCACCAAAGACCTACTGTATAGCACAGGGAGCTTTGCTCAATACTCTGTAATAGCCTAAATGAGAAAAGAATTTGAAAAAGAATAGATACATGTATATATATAACTGAATCACTTTATACCTAAAACAAACACAACATTGTTGATCAACTATACTCCAATATAAAGTAAAAATTAAAAAAGAAAATAAAGCATACTCTCTCTCTCTGGCACAGGAGAAGTTATGGAAGCTTCTAAATTCCACTACTACTACTATTTTCTTTCAGTAAAAGAACTGAAAAAAATTAATTTGCAGGGATATTTTAAAAATATATTCAAAGTTTGCATAAAGTTAGAGGAGCCACAAACAAGCTTGTCAGAAAGTTATGGAGCAGGGACTTCCCTGGTGGCGCAGTGGTTAAGAATCCTCCTGCCAATGCAGGGGACAGGGGTTCGAGCCCTGGTCCGGGAAGATCCCACATGCCGCGGAACAACTAAGCCCATGAGCCACAACTACTGAGCCTGCGCTCTAGAGCCCACGTGCCACAACTACTGAGCCTGTGCTCTAGAGCCCGTGCTCCGCAACAAGAGAAGCCACTGCAATGAGAAGCCCGTGCACCGCAACGAAGAGTAGCCCCCGCTCGCCACAACTAGAGAAAGCCCGTGCGCAGCAATGAAGACCCAACGCAGCCTAAATAAATAAATAAATAAATAAATAAATAACAAAAAAACCCACAAGAAAGTTATGGAGCTAATAAGTTCCAGGAAAGACCTCCTAAAAACTCCTCCTTGAGCTTCACCTTTGCCATCATCTTGTTGCTACTTGTTGAGAAAAGCCTCATTATATCGGCAGTGTTTTAGAATGTGTTGCTACAGATGCTGTACAAGGAGCCATGATTAAGTGCATTGAAGCTAATGCCTATAAAAACACAGGAAAAAAATAGCTTTGACTATACACCACTTAAATCCATGATTTTACACAGATTGCAATACTGGCCACTATGGCCGATCCCCACCCCCTCCCCCTGCACATTTGTTTTTCAAATGCACGTTTTCTCAGGCATGTAGAAGAGCCAAAAGTTTAAGGAGGGAGGGGATGACAGATTCAGACTCTAAAGGAGCTGAAAAAAAGAATTAAAAGGTGTCTAATTTCAGCGAACATTATTGTAAGACTTAGCCCTTGGGATGTGAACTTCCTTATTAAAATGGCCAAAAATGTCTCCCAGGGTCATCTGCTTTCAAAAACTGGATCTCTTCATTCAGTCAATACTTGTCTATTCTCCTCATGTGGTCCTAGGTGAAGAAGCAGAAAACGTATCCACTGTTGTTGCATTAGAAATGTACAGAGGGCTTAACAGTGTTCATCTTACATATACTGCAGCTGTGCTTCTAAAAGAAAACGGAATGTTCCAATGTATTCCATGACTTAAAAACAACAAGAAAATTAAGTATGTACATTTCAAGGGGACTCTCCTATGTTTTTGCACAACTCATCTCTCAGATACCAACAGATCTGCCATAAAGTGGAGGCCTTTTTATTAATTAGCCTCCAACAGATCTTTCTTTATGATGGTCTGACTCCGTGAAGATCCTGAAACACATCCATTAAAAAATTTGTATTGGCTAGTTTGTACCTAGAGAGGGAAAGATTATCAGCATAAAAAAGCACTTAAGTGGCAGTCTGCACATGGCGCTTTGTGGATCTTCCACGTAGATTTACCCGATTTGCCATGGATCAGCTTTCCAGCTGGGATCCAAAAGGACTGGTACTGCCATCCTTATTTTTTATAAAAACTTCCACTGAAAGGGGTGGGTGACAGTTTGGGTGTCTTTAAATAATCATAAAAACAATGATAAAAATAAAAATAGTTAACATTTATTGAGTGCCTGATGTTATATGCCAGACACCCTCCCAAGCACATTATATCTCACTGACTTTTTACAATCCACCCAAGAGCTATACTGTTATGGCACTTCATAGATTTGGAGCCACGGCTCAGAATTATGGCTCAGCGGGCAGACACGTGATTTTGTCCTAGATTTTTCTGACTCTAAATGATGCTCCCTTTCTCTGATATTGCACTTTCTTCCATATACATATTTTACTCAAACAACACAAATGGAGGATTGTGTGTAAGACTGACATTCCCATCTGTTAACTCTAGAAGAGTTGTCTATGACAACGGAGAGTGTTTTCCAAAATTATTTGGTTATTTTTAAAGTTATTTTTATTTGCTCTAATTAGAAAATAAATGTTCTCTGAATCTGAGGCCATACCCACATGGCATATAGAAAGTCAATTGAAAAGTGAAAGCAGTTGATAATCAGTGCATCTGGAACACACACACATAAACTGATTTAACTAATTCATTTTAGTGAATTTACCAGCACATAGACCTGCTTAGTCCAACACAGCAGCCACTGGCCATGTGTGGACACCAAGCAGTTAAATGTGGCTAGCCCTAACTGAGAAATCCTTGGAAGTATAAAATGCACATCAAATTCTGAAGGTTTTACACAAAAAAGTAAATTATCTCATTCATAATTTTTCATATTGAGTATGTGTTGAAAGGACAATAATCTGGATATATAGAGCTAAATAAAATATTATTAAAATTAATTTTCACTATTTCTTTTTACATTTAAAAAAATATAGGCACCATAAAGTTTAAAATTGTATTTGGCTTGTGTTATATTTCTATTGGACAGTACAATATAGAACAATCCAGAAAATAAGATTATGATAGACAGCAGTACTGGAATATCTTATGAAAAAGCATTTATTTTCTCCTATATCCTTAGCCCTCTGCAAGGCGCAGGGGACAGAAAGATGAAAAATCACAGAAAACAAGGGCTTCAGGGAATTTACAAGTGAGGAAAGGAGACAACCCTTTATAAGGAGTACAGAGGAAGTGGTGAAACCAGGAAGGACACTCGCTGAGGAAGGAAATAGCCGTGTTAACATTGCTGGTTGTTGTCACCTCTGAATCCTGCTTTAGCCCTGGTCAGTGTCAGAGGACCTCACCCAGTGGTCCCTGCAGGGGAGCTGGCCAGATACAGAGAAGCCAGAAGCAGAAATTCCCAAACAGTCCTAACAGTGATGTTGCTTGACCAAAGTTTTTGGGGTTCAAACAAATGCACTTATTTCTTTGCTTTGGTAGAGAGGAGTACGTGGACTATTCTTCACAGTTCGGGGCTCATTAGTACCCAGGACTTTCTACTCTAAACGACAAAGAGTTTCATTGTCAGGAAGAGAAATTGCTGCTGACCTTAGACCTTTTTTTTTGGAAAGTGCAATAATGGGGCACAGGAGCAGAGTTTGGTATTTGACCGAATCCTTCACAATTATCATGCATGTGTGTATAATAAAATTAATTCTGTGTGTCTGCATCATAGCCCGCGGCAAGAAGCATACAATCAGTTTTGTATGTATAATAGATCACAGAGTTGTTCATGAATAATACAAATGCATTGAGCAGATACTAGTGAGAGAGGATGTTTGTCTTTGCATGGAATCGAAGTGAACATGTAATATTGTGATAATATATATTTGATGAATTCAGGTCTGACTTGCCTTTGCCATATTCTGCTAATTCCCCGACAAGGGTTGCCACAATAATTGAGTTTCCAATAACATTATGATTATTTCCACATGATAATTTAATTGTGGGTATTTTTTAATATTGTAATATTGTAGATTTGTGATTATTATGCATTTGCATGCAGATTTTCATGGTGACTTGGAGCACATCCCTACATTTATAACTTAATTTTACATATTATTGCATATATATTTGGGGATGAACTCATTAATGCAAATTAAAAAAATGTAGGTCTGTTTAGTCGTTCAGCTTTTATTATAAATGGCTGAAAGCCTTGCTCATTTTTTATAACGGTCTTTACAATACTGTGAAAAAGCCAAAGAAAACCTTAATTCAAGAATGGATTCATTAAAAGTAATGGTAATAGCTATAATAATTACAAATTGTAGCATATTTGTTCCACCTAATTGGAATACAAGATACTATATATTACTCTTTTCAGGATGTAAAAGTTCTATGTGTGTTATTCATTGACTTTACTGTGGGAGCTCCTTACTATTAAGGATGTAGAAAACGTTAATTCAGAATTTAGTCAGTGAAAAGTAAGAGAAAACTTTTTTAAAAGAGGTGAAATTCTATATAATGTTCACATTATACATCTTAGAAATCAGAAATAAATCCCACGATAAAGACATTTGAGTTTTCTCAAAAACTCAAATTAGACTTTAAAGGTAAAAAGATCAGAGGCATATAGATTTTTTAAAAAGCAAAAGATTATGACAGAAGTGAACTCTGACCTAGTTCTTTAGATAAAATAATTTTAAAATAAAACCCACCAAAATTTGGTTTTAAAAGCGTGTATCTTAAAACGGCTAATGTGAAGAAACGACATATCTACTGCCACTTAAAAGCAAGGGAAATGATGATCAGTTTCGAAGATTTTTTACAAAAAAGTAAGAAAGAGACCTGAGGCAATCCTTGGTATAGTAATCAGACCAAGAAGCTCTTTTAACAAATACATCCAAACAATTAGAGACAATAAATTTTACTTTTACTTAAGTACTAACCTTGGGTGTCAAGAATAGAAAGGGAGATCGCTGTTGCTGGGATTAATTTCAATTTCATTTCACCTTAGCCAGCCATGCACTTCAACTGAGGAGGGGGGAATGCAAACCATCACTGACACAATGGCTGAATTTGAACTGACTAAATTCAACTAGATGTGTCCAAGTTAAATGATTTAGCAGATTCAGCCATTTTCTTATTGCAGTATAAATTTCAACTCAGATTATCAGAATCAAAATGGTGAATGGAGAGGCCATGTAAAGCTTAATTTTAATTTAGATTTTTGTTAGAGTTTCATTTTCAAATTTTCACTTCATTTTCCCCCGCACTGTGGGACGTAGAAGTGTTTCCAAGAACAGTGGCCACCAGAAAGTTTCTTATATGCTTTTTAGGCTGAATAAACACCAAGGCAGAATGAGAACAGTGCTCTGAGGGAAATGCCACCAAAGTCTATCCAGAGGATGATCAAATTCTGGAAGTCTTCTTGATTGGCCTTGACTGGACAGAACTCTGAGAAATGGAGAAGTGGGGGAAATGACATGATCAAAGATGATATGAAGGGGTCAACATGACTAAGGAAAAAGACACAGCTTTGAACTAATAGAGTAATCAGATACAAATTTAAACACTATGAACTTTAGCTCCTTCATATGTTAAAATGGGGATAAAAATAGCTATATTACAGAATTATGGTAAGAATTAGAAATAACATACCTGAAGGAGAATGGCCCAAAACTTGGCATCTAAAAGGCAACTCAATAAATGATAGCAGTAGCAAACATAAATTGAATGTTTACAAGGCATGAAGAGCTCAGGCCTTTTTTAGGTGGGAACATACAATTTTCTCTTTTGTACAGCTGAGAAAACTCAGAGGCAAAATACTGGGTAAACCACTCCAGTTCAAACTTCCCTTAGAGTCTCAAGGCAGAGTTTAAACCCAGGCACCTGACACCAGAGCTATCTAAACAGTAGATGTTATAATGTTAAATTGTGTGGCATGTCACACAAATGGAAAGTATCCCATTAGACTCAATTATTTTGAGTATGAATTGACTTAGTGACAGGTATAGCTTGAAATGTAAAGTAGGGCTAGGGATTAGGATATATTTTTCTAGGTGAATGGCTCTCCAAGTGCGGTCTCGGACCCAGTGCCTTTGGCATCACCTGAGACTTGTTAGAAATGCAAATTCTTAGACCCCATCAAGGCCTCCTAAATCAAAAACTCTGGGAGTGGGGACCAGAAATCTGTTTTAATACGCTGTCCTTTTGATTCTGAGGCACGCTCCAATTTGGAAACCACTGCCCTGGGTAATGTGAAAGCCATCACGACATGGTTTGACCTACACTTGGCGGAAGGTGACTGGTAATAGACTAAAGGCAGGGGATGCATTGTGGAAGTTACTTCAGTTATTCAGACTAGAGATACTTAACAACTGACCCTGGAATTACCATCAGGACTCCAGAGACAGAGAGATAAGTATACGAATCAAAATATGACAACTGACTGAATAGAATAAGAGGTAAAGGGGAAGAAAACATTGAAGATATGGGTATCTTTCTCCTGGAAGGTAGATGCATATTGATGTTATTGACCAATATAAGGTGACAATGATGAAAAGCAGGGGAAGCACCTATTCAGGCTCCCTTAGTCATAGTTATGGTTTTGGATCAGTTATTAAGCTCTTTTCAGCTTCTAAGTCAATTGTGAGTCCATCATTTTTGTTCTCACATAACTCTTCCAATTGTCTGCTCCCAATTATCTTTGAAAAATGTATAAAAAGTTGAACAATTTTTCTCTTCCACAAGTTTTCAGGAACCTATTCTCCTTTTATGCTTTCATCATAGGATTTAGGACCTAAAGAGAGATTTTAAAGGCTGTGTCCTCTACTGTTGTCTTCCTGAAGGTGACAGAAGGAGACTTATCTAGTGAAAACATTCGGGGGAAGATCGCAACTGCTTGTGTTCCACATCTAGTCCGTCATCTGCCACTATTTTAGATGGTGAAGAGTCCTTTAGTTTTTCCTATATTTTGTTTCCTCATCGGAAAAATGATATTTGAGATTACATGAGAAAATGTTTGGAAACCATAAGATGCCACACAAGTCCAAGCTAGTGCCATTGGCCATTTTTTTTAGAGCAGATCGCTCAAATCAAACGAAATCCCACAGGTGGGAAACGGTTGGCATACGGGCTGGGTCTTTTACTTTCACAGAAAATGTACTTTCTTCTTTGTCACACTGTCTCTGAGATAATGAGAGGACTTTTAATTTTTCTTGCCTTAAGTAAGAGCGCTCTGATCAATGAAGAAAGCAATAGAAGGAACCCTTTAGAAGTCATTTCTTGTCAACATAGTCGAGAAATAATCAATCTACAATTTCAGCTTTTTTTTTCCACTCTCATTATTAGTCGGACCCCCTTGTACGAACTTGTGTCTGAACAGTTTAGTTCAAAAAGAGAAAGTCCTCTGGGAGAGGCTGGTGGTATTTGGGGAGAGGATCACAGATTCTAAAGTGAGCTCGCCAGATCTGTATGAAGATTCCTTTATATTACCTCCTCATTGTATAGCTAGATACTCCCAACAACCAAATTACTTGTTTCCTCAACGTAAAAGAAAAAGAATACAAATGCTAATTTACTGATCCTTAACAAATGTATCTAAAAATTATCAAAAGTATCTAAGTAATTTGACTAGTGTGGATATATGTCATTAGAAATATAAAATAACGAATGCAATTGGCATATAGAAGCATGAACCTTGAATCCCCATGCCTAATGTCATTCAATGACTATTCAATATTCTCATTAAACTTGATATTTAGCTACTATCTAAAATTATCATTGTTTTTCTACTATACCGGTTTTTTTTTTTTTAATGGATAATAACTTTATTTAACAAAGCACCCCAAGATCCAGGCAGAAGACTTTTTTTTGGTTCGCAGGCCTCTCACTGCTGTGGCCTCTCCCGTCGCGGAGCACAGGCTCCGGACGCACAGGCTCAGCGGCCATGGCTCATGGGCCCAGCCGCTCCGTGGCATGTGGGATCCTCCCAGAACGGGGCACGAACCCGCGTCCCCTGCCTCGCCAAGCGGACTCTCAACCACTGCGCCACCAGGGAAGCCCTATACCGGTTTTTGATGACTAAATACTCACACACATGTACGTCCACCCCTGTGGGAACAGTTGTCACTGATACTAAGCTCCTCCCTAACAGGGATTTTTCTTCCCCTACAGGTGAGGGTTGATGCCCCGCAGTGGCTGCATAGCTGGCAAGGAGCCACGTGATGTCGTTTGCTTTTGATCCTCGGAGAATCATGCCGCAACTGCCGAAGCCAAAGATGCCTGGGCAGTTTGGCAGCTGCAAATCTTCTCTTCACGAAATGCTGGACTTGCAGCTACTCAGAGCACTGTAAGATTCTTAATAAAAGATTTACTTGGTAAATTCTATTTACGTTCCGACTCCAATAAATAATCCAGGTAAAGCTAGGAGTTCTTTTTCTTGTATGTGTGTGTGTGGTTGTTTTGGGAGGGGGGATTGTTTTGTTTTGTTTTGTTTTAAATTCTGCGCCCAGACTGGTGTCTTTGCAGCGTCTTCCCTGAATCCAAGGGTGAGCAATAATCCACATGTTGATCCATATCCATGACCGAGGGGCAGAGAATTTCTTCAGGATTAATGTCTGGACTTTGTTCCATATCCAAGTAACAAAACTCCAGCTAGTGATTAATCCCAAGAAAATGCCCTGATACTTATTGATTTTTTAAGCTGAGAAAAAATACATCCCATGATTTACTTATAGATGCAAAGGTTCCATTTATTCTTATTAGCAGTAACAATTATATGCTCTCAGGGAGCTCTTGTGACACCTGTCCCTTGCCTTTCAGGTCCTTTATGCAGAACAAAAAGAGGAAGTGCACTGATTTGCACTGACTTCCCATGGGGGTTCTACAGGCAAGGGTTTTTTTTTTTCACACCTCTGAGGGTAGAACAAGATCTCACTGAGAATGGAATGTCTAAGGAATTACTGCCCTTTCATTGGCCAATCAGATTTCCTGAATAATTGCTCAACATTCCTTTTGCCTTATTACACTGTGTATCATTTGAATTTCCTCCAGGTAATCATATGATGGACCTCTCATGCACATAAGGCACTTGTTTTCTCCTGTGCAACAGCTATAAACAAAGGACTGCATGCTCAAGAGAAGGAAACAAAAATGGAAGAGTCAAAACATTAAATAAGCTGAATTTGTTTGAACATATTTTATGCCCCTCATCATCCCCAGTGGTTTCCTGTTGTGAAATGATGCATTTTGTTTTCAAAATTACAAACTTGAGATTTAAAAGAAGGCACTTTTACTATGAGGTCACATTCCAAGCATATTATCCTATGTCTATTTCTTATATGTGGCTTTTACCAGAAGAAAGACCCACTTTGTGTGCTTTTATATTTTAGGACCCTGGGATGGCAAAGCCATCTTGAAATTCTTTTCAGAGAATTTGCTACTTGCCAAAATTCTGTGAAATATCCTGCCAATCAGCCAGTCATTTTGTCTATAGAATACAAGTTAAATTTTGTGACTTATAATTTTCCCACGAGTTTGGCTTTTGAGCTTAAAAGTGTCTGACTATTTAGGATTTCTTAAAGGATCATTGTTTTATTTAGGGCACAGAGGGTTTCTTGAAATGGGAAGAAATAGGCAACAACTGTTCAACTCAGGAAAGTCATCTTCCAAAACGAGAAGGAGCACAGATTGAGATCTCGTTACATAATTATAACAGCAGCCTTAGCTAACAGTTATGAGTACTTATAATGTGCCAGAGATGATTCTAAGAACTTTGCATTTATTAATTAGTACTTGTAAAACAAATTTTCATTATCCAACCTAAAAATGTGGATATCAATTCCACTTTTTATCAAGGATTAATAAGACTAAACTTTCTCATTGAAACAGGTTCGATGGATGATTAATGAGTATATAGTCTTCTGTTTTACATTTCATGTAGGACCTAAGTAATTGTTGTCAGTTATGAGATGTAAAGTTCTTTTTTAATTTTACATAAAATAAACAGTCATGAATCATTTTCAATTAGAAGTGTAATATAAGACCCTTTAAAACTAAGAGAATAGTGCAGAGAAAGACAATTGCCCATGATTCTCTGTTTTTAAGCAATGGCTTTGGAGTAGTAAATTTGGGTTCAGGCCCCAGTTCTGTTGTGTTGTGTAACCTTCAGCAAATAATTAGCTTCTTTAAACCCCAATTCTGGATCCACAAAATGCATAAAACAGCACCAAATTCTGAGGCTCCCTCTGAGATGTAAGTCAGTTTTAAAATATGAACAGAACCTGGAACATTGTAGATGCTCAATAAAGCTACTTTCCTTGTTGTTATTGAAATATAAACACAGGGGCATTTTCAGCTTTACCTTTATGTATATCATTGGGTACATGTAACTTGGAATCCTAATGTTTTCTTCATTTTCTATATTTCCAAACCAAAGTTTTCAAAGTTCTAAACAGTTAATATCTTACATTTTGAACTACAAAGAAAGAGTAAGACCACTCATCTCAGATTCTCTTTTGGGCTTTAGAATACCAGTCTGAAAACTGTTGTCCTTGGAGCATTCTGGTTCTTTCCAGGTAGCTGGAGGCAAGTGGTTGGACATCATCCATGCAGGTTTTGGGTTTGGGGTTTCCCTGCAAGGGTTCTATTTCTTTTAATTTCACCTTTGGGGAGATGAGTTAGTATCCCAAGTCCCACTAAGGATTATTGTATTTCTTTGACACAACATAGTCTAGTAGAAAAAGGACAGGCTGTAAAGTCAGCCAAACCTGGGTTGGCACTGTGGTTTGTGTGCTTCCTGGCCAGTGGACTTGGGGGGACCACGTACTTTCTCAGAGTGTCAGTTTCCTCATCCGCAGATTGAAGTTACTGAGACTCACATTTTAGGGCTGTTGGTAGAATGGAAGGAAGCAATTACATAAAGTTCTTGGCATTTAGTAGTTCTTGGCATTCCTTAACTGTACACCAAAATCACAATTATTTACAGTCTTTTTGTTACAGTTATACAATGCATATAAATGTATACATACATATATAAACACACATGTATTTGTAAATATGAAACAGAAACAAGAGACAACATGACTTTTCAAGATAATGGATACATGGCTTTTCATAGGAAGCATAAAGAGACGTGACCTATGAAAGAATGACTTTGCTAAATGAAATTTTCTGTGGATCAAACTGAATGATATTGGTTCAGTCAAGCATGGCAGAGCCCTCTGAAATAATTAACCTTTCAAAGTTACACATTTGTTCAAAAATTATATTTAATTGGAAATATAAAACATCCAAAAAGTTCTAAGTGACCTGTCCCTCTTTATTAGCTGTATATATCTATCGATTATTAGACTTTATCAATTCTATTCCAAAGGCACGTCTTGCATCCCAAATGTAATGGTGGTCTCTGAATAAGAGGTACATTTTCTCTGTAGTATCAATGTCTAGTTAAAGTTCAATTCCTTGTTAATGCCATTTGTACAACAGATGGTAATTATTTTAGATAATACAATGCTGTGTATGTATGATTAATCAGCTTGAAATTCCAAGTTGAAAGGAAGAAATTTGGTTCTTGTTTATCGAGAGGCATATGTTCCATGAGTTTATATGAGAGTGACTATCGTGACATACAGTGGTTTTCAATGGGGCATTGCCATGCCTGGGGACATTTAGGATACTTGTGGGGACACTGCTGGTTGTCACAATGATTAAAGGGGTGCTGGTAGCGTTGAGTGGGCAGAAGCCAGACACTTAGTTATCACTACATGGTGTGGTTCTGTCCTGCCCTACAAGGAATTGCCTGTGTATCATGCGACTTCTGTTAGTCTTGCCGGAAATTCATGTAGATGGAAATCTGTTCATCTGAATCTGGAGGCTAGCTCAGGTAGCATGTGAATAAAAGTCGTTGCTGTTGTTGTTTTTTGTTATGTTTTTTAACCCAGTTTTAATCTACATCAGACATTCTAGGAATACAACTGCCGCAAAATAGAGTGACTATCGTGACATACAGTGGTTTTCAATGGGGCATTGCCATGCCTGGGGACATTTAGGATACTTGTGGGGACACTGCTGGTTGTCACAATGATTAAAGGGGTGCTGGTAGCGTTGAGTGGGCAGAAGCCAGACACTTAAGTTATCACTACATGGTGTGGTTCCGTCCTGCCCTACAAGGAATTGCCTGTGTATCATTCGACTTCTGTTAGTCTTGCCGGAAATTCATGTAGATGGAAATCTGTTCATCTGAATCTAGAGGCTAGCTCAGGTAGCATGTGAATAAAAGTCGTTGCTGTTGTTGTTTTTTGTTATGTTTTTTAACCCAGTTTTAATCTACATCGGACGTTCTAGGAATACAACTGCCGCAAATTTTGAGATAAGGTGTCACTTTGCTTCTCTTGGAAAATTACCATAATCTGTTCACCATTTTAGAAAATCACATCACTTGACTGCAGTACTACCCTTCATTAAGTCACCAGTGTAGACCATCTGTATCATTTACCTTTGAAGCTGTGTCATTCAGGGCACTTCAGCTGTAAACACGTGAGTTCTTTGTAATGTCTTCTAATATTGTTGTGCCTAGTATTTACATAGTAAAATGCACGTTATTTTACTGTAAAATCTTTTCTCTTTATTACACCTTTATGTTAAACTTACAGCTTTGTATTAAATGTTTCATTGCATTTTTAGGGATCTTATAATATCTATGAATTTCATTTCAGGATGATGAAGGAGGAATTACAAAATAGCCGATTTAAACAGTGCTGAGTCAGGTGGGGCTGAGAACCACTCACACCGTCTCTATGAAGCTCTAGAGTGAGTGACATTCCTGGGTTCCAGTTTAGTTCTGCCATTTAGTAGCTACATGACCTTAGGCAAGTCCCTTAATAAGTCAGAACTACAGTAACCTCACCTGTAAAAGAAGATTAACAAAAGAACTTGCCTTACATGGTTGTGGAAAAGATCACATGAGCTTATTCAAGTAAGGCTTGATGCGTTGTGATGCTTGATGCAATGAACACTGACTGTGACTGCATTCATCATGGGAATATTTACTCATTATAGCCTGAGACGAATAACACTGTTCACTTTTTCGTCATCATTTTTTTGTGCGTGTTTGTTTTTTGCTTCGAAAGGATCTCTGTAATGTAGCCTCCTGAGGCCGTGGTCAAGAACATGATGAAGATAATGACCTTCATGCAAGCGGCTGGGTATTTTTCTAATTCCAATCTTTCATCACCGCGTTAGGAGCTATGTGGTCATATTTTGAGGGAAAATGACCACTTGGGACGCTGGGGTTTATTCCAATCTTTCATCACCGCGTTAGGAGCTATGTGGTCATATTTTGAGGGAAAATGACCACTTGGGATGCTGGGGTTTTGGGTTTTTTTTTTTGGGTGTGTTGGTTCTTTGTTGCTGCATGTAGGCTTTCTCTAGTTGCAGCGAGTGGGGGCTACTCTTCGTTGTGGTGCACGGGCTTCTCACTGCGGTGGCTTCTCTTGTTGTGGAGCACGGGCTCTAGGCTCACGGGCTTCAGTAGCTGTGGCACGTGGGCTCAGTAGTTGTGGCTCGCAGGCTCTAGAGTGCAGGCTCAGTAGTTGTAGTGCATGGGCTTAGCTGCTCCACGGCATGTAGGATCTTCCCGGACCAGGGATTGAACCCGTGTCCCCTGCATTGGCAGGCGGATTCTTAACTGCTGTGCCACCAGGGAAGTCCCTGGGATGCTGTTTTGAGAGTTCTCTGAAGAGTGGTGAAGAGTGCATATGAAAAGAACGCTTAAGGGGGAGATACACTAGTGGCTGCCTGAACCAGAGCGGTGGTTGTGGAGACACAGGGTTGTGGGGGGGGGAGTAGACTTCCATGAGAGATACTAGAAGTAGCAAATACAAGTGACAGGACTTTGCAATCGATTAACTTAGGAGGGCATCTGAGGTAGTGGGGAGTGTCAAGTTTGACCCCAAATTTCTATCTTGGAAATCTGGTTGAATAAGGAATCCTTTAAAAAATATTAATCTGAATAAACTGGATCAAATTAAACTGGCAAGCATAAATACGCTTCCTGAGAATCCCCTTCATAGGACCATGTGAGGAATAAATAAGCTTAAAAATATAAAGTGGTTATTAGTATAGTATTTGGCATCAATATTCATTCAATAAATGGTAGCTATTATTAAGTAATAACAATAATAGATAATAGGTAATAATTTACAAATAATTCAAAATAATCTCAAGAGCTGAGAATTTATCTGTTCATTAACTTTCTATGAATGTCTCTCTTCCTCACCAGAAAGAACATGACAAATCCTTGCCTATTTTCCTGAACTCAGATGAATAGAAGGGTGATTTTACCTTACAACTGATGCATTTACTAAATGACTTATATATCTATCTGCCATTCTTACCATTTACAATAAGAAAATAAATTATTTTTTAATCTAGATTTTTTCAGAAGAAAAAATCTTGTCCTTGTCTTTTTTTTTTTAACAATTTTAAGCATCGTGTTTATTTGAACATGACACTAAAGGAGGAACACATTTTCAAAGAAGTATTGTTTGTATATTTCCTCAAAAATTCTCTGTGCATGACATTGCAGGTGGGGCTGGCATGGTTTGATTGGAGACTAATAAGTATTTTCTGATTTTGATTGCTTACAATCTTCTTGCTAAAGGAATCACTTACCCTTCTGTATTACTGATTATCTTTTCTTTTAATTTGCATGTAAGTCTCAAGCCATACAGTAATTATTACTCTAAAGAATCAAGAGGAGGAAGAACTCATTATGAACAGACTTGGAAGCTTTATGGAGCGGGTAGACCTTGGTTTGTGCCCTGAAAGACATCTAAGACTTAAATATACAAAGAAAACCGAAGAGAGCATTCTGTTTGGCAAACAGGAGAAAGACATCACAGTATATAGAGCATTCCTTTTGCTGTGAAGGTTGGCCATGCTAGTGTTTACATCTGGGAGGGGAACAATAGATGGAGAAGGGAACTGGAGATAAAAGTGCTTATTACTGGGCTTCCCTGGTGGCGCAGTGGTTGAGAGTCCGCCTGCCGATGCAGGGGATGCGGGTTCGTGCCCCGGTCCGGGAGGATCCCACGTGCCGCGGAGCGGCTGGGCCCGTGAGCCATGGCCGCTGAGCCTGCGCGCGTCCGGAGCCTGTGCTCCGCAACGGGAGAGGCCACAGCAGTGAGAGGCCCGCGTACCGCAAAAAATAAAAAAGTAAAAATAAATTAAAAGAAGTGCTTATTACTGAGTCACCTTGGTGATTTGAGGAAAGAAACTTTCTCGAAAACACACACAAAATTTCTTCTTAATGTCTTCCAGTATTTAAGGGGGACCCTACGGTATCCTGAACCCTACGCATCAACCCTACATCTATTGTCATTACCAGAGTTTAGTTATTCACAGATGCTGTGGCTCAGGCCAATGTCATCCACTTTTTGCCTGTGCACTGACGCTTTTTAGCACCTGCCAAATATTAAATCCTACATTAATCATGCTAAGTTCCTTCCCACTAGAAGCTCACCATCTAAAATGAGGCAGATGTATAAAGGTTTATTTGGCATAATCATTATAAATATAGGAGGATATAAAAAACAAAGCCCTTCTAGCTACTCAAGGATGTGCCAGGAAGACTTCGCATAGGAAGTGACCACTGATTTGACTCTTTGCACAAAACAGTTTTCTGGACAGAACTCACATGGAGAGGGCCCCCGGGAATGCAAGGAGACATGTAACACAGTGGGAAAGTAATTTAGTCTATTTAATTGCTAGAAAAAGTAAAAGATAAAGCTGCTTTAATCTAACATGGGCATTGGGGTTTCTTTTAACAGTTTTATTGAGATATACTTGACACGCTGTACACTGTGTCTATTTAAAATGCACAGTTGTTGGGGAGTTCCCTGGTGGTCTAGTGGTTAGGATCCCGGGCTTTCACTGCCGTGGCCCAGGTTCAATCCCTGGTCAGGGAACTGAGATCCTACAAGCTGCATGGTGTGGACCAAAAAAGAAAATGCGCAATTGTTAAGTTTTGACACGTCTACACTGGTAAAACCATCCTTACAGTCAAATTAGTGAACATATCCACCAGCCCCCAAAGTTTCATCAGATCCCTCTGTAAGCCCTTCCCCCGGCCCTCCTTATCTCCCATCACCAAGCACTGCTTTATATCACTGTAAATTAGTTTCCATTCTTTAGAGTTTTACATAAATTATGTCATGCAGTATACTCTTTTGTTTGGCCTTATTTTACCCCCCACAAATACTTTGAAATCTATCCATGTTATTGCAAGTACCAATCATCCATTCCTTTTTAGCGCTGAGCAGTGCTCTGTATATAACACAACTTGTTTATTCACTCATCTGATGGACATTTCATTTTTTTTTCCAGCTCTGGGCTATTACAATAAAGCAACTATGATCGCCTAAGTACAAGTCTTTGTATATGTGTGTGTATATATATATATATATATATTTTTTTTTTTTCCCTTTAGTAAATATCTAGACGTAGAAGGGCTAAGTCATGTGGAAAGTATACACTTAATGTGTTAAGAGACTGACAAACCACCACAACGGGTCCGCCATTTTGCATCCCCACTAGAGGTGAACAGGGGTTCCATCTACCACATTCCTGCCAACAGTTAGTGAAGTCTATCTTTTTTTGCTTTTAACTATTCTAATATAAGTGTAGTGGCATCTTATTATGGTTTTAACTTGCATTCCTCATGACTAATAATGTTATCATCTTCTCATGTTCTTATTGGCCATTCACATGTCATCTTTGGTAAAGTGTTTGTTTAGACTTTTGTCCATATTTTATAATTAGGGTGTCTTCTTTTTGAGTTTTAATCTTCTTTACATATTTTAGATACAAGTTCTATATTGGATAGATGATCTACAGATATTTTCTCCCAGTTTGTGGCTTGTCTTTCTTCTCTTAATACTGTCTTTCAAAGAGCAAAGTTTTTAATTTTGATGAAGTCCAATTCTGTCAACTTCTTCCTTTTCCTTGGTAATCATATTTTTGGTGTCATATCTAAGAACCCCTTAAATTAGGATCTCTGGGAATAGGACCCAAGCATCATTGCTTTTAAAATCTCCCCAAGTAATCCCACTGTGCGGCCAAGTTTGGGAACCAGTGTGCCATATCAGTGCTTCTCAGCCTTTAAATATGAATTCAGCTCATCTCGAGAGCCTCTTAAACTGCAGGTTCGGATGCAGTGGGACTGACGTACGGCCTGAGATTCTGCACTTCCTATAACAACAGCAACAACCATCACCGAAACATAAAGCCGCTGAGTCAGGCAGTCAGAAGCCAGACAAGGAGGATTGCGGGCGCTATCTCAAGGAGTTTGGGAATTTCGGTTTGATTATTTTGGCATTGGGGAGACACTGAAGGGTGTGTAGTAAGTGAATAGCATGACTGTATTTGGGTTTAGAAAGATCACTCTGGTAGCAAATGAGGAAAGACTGGTAAAAGGTAAGACCTGAATCAGGGACCATTTCAGCATGTATTCTGTAATCCAGGAGAGAAAGGAAGGGTAATGAAGTGCACATCTCAAATAAAGGGGCTGGATGCGAAAGACAGTTAAGAAAATTGTGTCATTGACTGAGTACGAGGTTGAGGGGAAGGATGACGCCTACAATAGCTTTGGACACGGGGTACTTTGAGGTGTTATCACATTTTTCAATATAAGAGGAGCAGGGGTGGGGTCAGGGCTGCACTGGCGGACACAGATGTTGAATTTAGACCCATTAAGGTTGAGAAGACTTTGAGCCGTTCAGGAGGAGCTACTCAATAGACCATTGGTTAAATGGATCTTGAGTTCATGAGAATGATATGAACTGGAAGCCTACATTTGGGAATTAGCAGGTATAAGGATACTTGATGCCAGGTGTGGGGATATTATTGCCCATTGAAGATATAGGACATGAAAATCAAAGAAGGTCTAAAAGTGACCACTTTGGAGGTCACTAATGTCATGCTTAAGTAGGGTGAGGGGCAGAAGCCTGAGTACAGTGGATTGAAGGGTGAAGGAGAGCCTCTGTCTTCAGGGTCCTTACTGATCACCTTGCAGGGTAATTATAAGGTTACAGGTGCTGATTGCCTACTGTACCATCCTGAGCACCTGGGACTGTCTTTCCAGAATGCCAGCTTGGGAAGGACACCTTTCCTCCATCCCTCTGGCTGCTGGAAGCATCGTAAGGTGTAAAATACGAAGACCAACTGCCACACACCCCAAATCAGAGGTGAAAGAGGACAAGAACCTCCATGAGCACGTCTCCCGGAGACACAGTGCGGAAATGCTCTTCCTGCAGCTTGTTTTTTAAGACTTCCCTGTGTGATGACCTTGGCCTTCTGGCTCAGGGTCAGAACAATATTCTTGTAGGAAAAGGGTTGACCCAAATTCCAGAAGTGTCTCCCCCACCAGGTTTATTTCCACAGCCATATTTCCACTTTTCTAGGAGCATGCCTTACCTTAATGTGGACTTGCATGCTGGGTTTGAAAGATCAAGGGCAGCCCCGCACCACACCAAACATAATCTGAAACATTCCCATTTTGTTCTATTGAGACAAATCTTAAAACTTCCATGTGGATGTAAATGCTTTATCGTAGGAGAAATAGGTCTCCAAGTTGATAATTAGACTAAGCGCACAGTGGGTTTCTAGATTCCTTCTTCCTCTTTTTTTAAAAAATAAATTTATTTATTTACTTATTATTTATTTTTGGCTGCATTGGGTCTTCGTTGCTGCGTGCGGGCTTTCTCTAGCTGTGGCCTTCGTTGCGGTGCGTGGGCTTCTCACTGCGGTAGCTCCTCTTGTTTCGGAGCGTGGGCTTCAGTAGTTGTGGCACGTGGGCTCAGTAGTTGTGGCTCATGGGCTCTAGAGCTCAGGCTCAGTAGTCGTGGCATGCGGGCTCAGTAGTTGTGGAGCACGGGCTTAGTTGCTCCAGGGCATGTGGGATCTTCCCGGACCAGGGCTCAAACCCACGTCCCCTGCATTGGCAGGTGGATTCTTAACCACTGTACCACCAGGGAAGTCTCCCTTCTTCCTTTTTATTTTCTCCTCCTAGTAAATGTTGTCTTTGTAGCCTTTTTTTTTTTTTTTGCGGTATGAGGGCCTCTCACTGTTGTGGCCTCTCCCGTTGTGGAGCACAGGCTCCGGACGCGCAGGCTCAGCGGCCATGGCTCACGGGCCCAGCCGCTCTGCGGCATGTGGGATCCTCCCGGACCGGGGCACGAACCTGTGTCCCCTGCAACGACAGGTGGACTCTCAACCACTGCGCCACCAGGGAAGCCCTCTTTGTAGCTTTTAAGGCAATGTTTGTGAGTATGTGTGTTGTTTCATTTAGTCCTGGTAAGGTGAGGGCAAAGTTTCTGTGTATTTCGTCACTATATTCCAGCCAATCAAAAAGTGTGTAAAGTAAGCACTGAGGCTACTGTGAAAAGGGGGCTGTGCATCTTTAAAGGAAACTGCAAGGAAAACCCTAACCTCTCTTAATTTACATATGGTGACATTTTGCAGAAATATTGAAACATTAGCAGTGACATAATGAAATTCTGCCTATCAGCCATGGAAGGAATAATGTTACTGTAAAGGTAACCCAGCCACAGTTTGTTATCAAGAAAATATTCTTGCCAAGAAACATATATTTAGTGAGGCATGATAAGGAGGGACTTTTCTCCCCCCTTATATTTTCTCTCCTGAGCTATCCATCTGCCTCTACAGATTTACTGCGTGATCACTCCCTTCACATGCTAATTATGTGCAGGTCTGGTGAATTTGTTAGTGGTGACACTTCTGGGACCCAGTGGGACTGCAACTCATTATGTGGCAATGTCCAGATATATCAGATATTATTAGCTGTCATTAATCTGCTGTGGAAACACTGAGAGCTAAACTAGAAAGAGAGCGGAAAAGGGCATGCAAGTGAAGTCTGAGAACAGCCTGAACCCCAAAAGGTCAAAAGAGAAATCAGCCAGAAAGGGACAACAACCAGCAATGGACCCCACTTTGCTCCCGAGTTTCATCCCAATAGCTAACTAGGTGCACCAGGCAGAAGGGGTAAAGAAGCACCCCTCAGCCATTTGTTATTTTAATATCCCTCGTGGCCGTTTCACTGGTACTAACCTTTTACTGTACTTATGTACAATTATACATATTATCTGTTATCTCATCTGAACCTTAAAGAAACACCAGAGATAGGCATTTGACCATAGGGCATATTTCAGCTCGAATTTTGTACAGTATTTCCTAGGACAACAAATTTTGAAATACAAAGCTTGTTGTTGTTGTTATTTTAAATGGTATAGTCTTTGAATTCATAGCTTAAGCTGTTTCCGCCCCTTGGAGTGTTTAGTCTGTATCTGCTCCCCACCCCCTCCCATCTCTGCATGCCCAAATTCTAATTGTTCTTTTAATGCTCAGCTAAAATCCACGTAATCTCATTATCATCTGAACTGCCATAAGACATTTTCATATTTTAATGATGTATAACTGTATAACTTATATTCTCTATATTTATCTTTTTATCTATCTATCTATCTAGTTCCCTTTAGTGGATCATAAATCTTCAGAAGGTGAGAAAGTCAAAATCAACACACTTTGAGTCTTAAACAATATGCTTTGGATCTAATAAGAATCATGCAAAATTACTTTTTATAAAAAGCACAGAAAATCACATATATAAATGGTTTTGTAATGGAAGTATGCATCATACAGGTATGTATATATTTTACATATTTGACATACACATATAAATGTACATGCATGTAGTAGAAGCACATATACTAAAGAGAGTAGTAGCTTAAATAGTACATTAAAATGCTTCATTTTCTCTACTTTCATTCATTCTTTGTTGCTGTAAGAACATATCTTGTATCCATTTTTCAGTGAATCTATAGTCCCAAGCAAGAGCTCATCTTCACATCCGGAGAGTAACTCAGAGCTCCAATTCAGATGCCTTCTGTACTATTAATTGTTCATTTTCTCTATATTCAGCTTGTTTATATTGTAAAGAAAGACCTTGCAGGGATTCCTAGGATTATGCTAAATATTTTAGTCTGTCAGCTAAGCAACCTTTCTGTTGCCAAACTGTGAAGGACCCCAGAGCATTCATAACTGTGAGCCGACCGAGACTGTAATTTTTTCTTCATCGATGATTAGCTTCCTAGCAGGAGTGGGCATTCTTAATACTCCACCCACATCCCTTTAGTTCACCCTCAAAGGCACTGGCAGACAGTCCTATTCAAAGCCAGAGGCTTCCTGCGTTCTCCTGCCCCAGAGCCTTCTCCGGCTATGGAAACAGCCGGAAGTTTCAGGGAGTTAAGTCCCAGGAGTAGTCCTCAAGAAATGAGAGAAGGGGTTTGGTGGATAAATACACCAGCTTCCTTGAGCTTCTGTGGGGTGTATCTAAGATACGTTCTACTTAGTATCTGAAAGGGTCTTGGGTGGGTCTAAGCTTAGTCCCCAGTAATGATAACCCCCTTATTCTGACATCATTCCCTTCCTGATTTCTTCACTACATCTCCATGCTTCCTGTGACAGCTCTCAAAGAACTGTATGAACCAAAATCCTGACTTAGCATCTGATGTTGACGGAACACAAACTGAAATAGCATCCTAGGAAGCCGACCCTCACAATGGCATTCTGGAATGCGGTCACCCACTGATAGGATGGCAGCAGTGTCTTATCCTGGTGATGAGTAGGGTGGTGAAAACTCCTGTATCACAATGACTAGCTCTCTCACCTGTGTTGGAATACAATGGGGGTACAGATGAAGGGGAGGCGTCAGCTCTTAGACAGTCATTGTGAGGATCACTGAGTTGGCTGAGTTTTGTTAGTTGCTATAAAAACCTTGATAAAAGGTAATGATATGCTCATCCAACTCTCACGTCAGAGTACACTGTGAAAGTCAGAGGACCTCATGTCAGGGTTTAAAGAGACCCTTATCCTGCACATCAAGACCGGACCATAATGAAGTCAGACCCACGATTTGATCATTGGTGGTGGAGTTAACAAACATATCAATTTACAGCCCTGGAAAGTTTTCCGTATTAAAGTCAGGTCTAATAGAGAAAGAAAGATCCTTGAGACCTAAAGTAAAGACATTTGTGTGGTGCACTTGAGAATCTTGTATCCTAAGAATCGCCTGAATCATAGAAACGGTGTCCTCTGCGTCGAAGATTCACAAAGACTTCACATAAAGTAGATGCCTCATTACACACTGCTCTCACTGTTCCTACGTGGGAAGAAATGGAGTATTCACGAAATTATTCACAGGTCCTGAATAGTATGTACTGGCAGGAACAGAAAGAATATGGATGACAATGAATGAGTGTTGACACAGGAGGTGCTTAACATAAGGCTGGATAGAGGAGAGATTATTATTATTGGGTACTTTTTGAGGCTTAGGATTTAACAGGCTGACAAGGATACCTGAGCCTGTCTTAATTCGTTGATGGGACGGCTGCTTGTAGGCTAGAAGATGACTTTGGCCTATAGAAAATAGGTGGGAATAGATGGCTCAGGACGGTGGGCATGGCAGACTGGATACACTACAGAAGGTTAGCAAACCCGCCAGCCAGCTTTGTTCACAGAAAAGGCCCCATAGTTGATGGCAGAGGTGCTGCTTTGGAACGGGGATCCCTAAGTTCAATGGGGATAATAAGATTTTAGGCAAAAGTGTTCTCCTGAGGCTTATAATTTAGACTTGTATCCTTTCAAGGTATTTACCACAGTTCTTTATAAATGGTTGGGAGGACATTCTCTCTTACTGTAGGGAGTGAGATCACTCAATTTTGTTGACTTCTGGCTATAAATTTGAATAATTCTCTTGAATTACAAGTGATAAACTTCTTCCCCCATACTTTCTTCTCCTCTTCCTGTTCCTTAAGACTTCTCTCAGTGTCCCTCTCCTTCCAATATCCCTTTACTTCTTGCCCTGCCTGCACCACCTTAACTCTTTCTGGAATACCAGACTTGCATGCAGCCTCTGCAGACCAATCACTGAAATAGGCCGGCGTGTATATGCTTAGGAACCAGCCCCCCGAATTGCTTTTCTACCCGTAATCTCAGTACAAATCTAATTCTTCAGCCAGTCCTATTATTGTCAGGTTGTATGTCACTCACTGCTCTAGAGTTAGATCATGCCTCTAGATATGGAATCCAGAGACTAACCACAATAGATTGCTTTCATTTAGTTCTCTAATCTCTTCTGCCAGGTTCTACCTAGGGCCTGAAATACTTTTTAAGTCTTCTCAGTTTTAAATTGCCCTTTACCCTACTGCCAACACATTACTTTAGTTAAGTGAGTGATGCTTTAGTCCAATTTTTTCTTATTTTTTTTTTTCTTTTTACCAACTATATGCTGTCCTAACACAACTTGCAATATTCGACTGTTTGTTTGGGGCGGCATCCAACTTCTGGTAGCCCTTTCTTCTGAAGTATTCTCCTCTACACTGAAGACCTGGATTATGCTGTTTATAGACAGATCTTCCCAAACAATGACCAAAGCCATCCCAACTCCTTGTAGGCAACTACCCAAGTGTTTGGCTTCCATCTGTTATCTGTAAATTCTGGAAGTAGAACTATATTAGTTTAAGTTCAGTGCAGAAGATAGAGATCCCTCTGGATACTTTAAGCAAAAAGGGGCTTTCAGAAATAATTACAGAGAATGGAGTAGCAGGAAACAAGAAGGCAGCTCTAGAACTACTCTAAGACAAAACAGGTGAAATGTAAGAATCAGGAAGCCATGGCAATGCTCAGACGGGCTTTTGCAAATGGCTCTCAACACCCACGTTCCATGGTCTTCCTTGGTGTCAGAATCAACATCAAGGAGATAGTCTCTGCCTCACCCTTACCTTTTGGATCTTTTGCCGGTACATCTAATTAGAGAGACCTCATTCCTAGCCAGAACCCTGGTTGTAAGACAGTCTAGGAAATGCAGGTTTTAGCTTTTCATCTCTGTAGCACAGAGGAATACAGAAAGGAAGTAGAAATAGATGCTGTGTGCCAATCAACCTTATCCAGCCCGAGAACTGAAGATATGGCCTCCTCCCTTCATTGTCCCCCCTGCCCCACCCAAGTGCTTTGTGGGTAAAACTGCCCTCCTCTGAACCTCCTCTGCTGCAAGGACAGTACTCCCCCACCCTCTTCCCCTCCACCACAACGCCCTCCTCTTTGCTGCTCACTCACTATTTTCTAGTGACTCATAGTGCTTTGTACTCAATTCAAGTCAAATATCTTCCGTGATACTTAAGAGAGACCAGCTTTGTATCAGGAATTCAGAGTTCCTAGCCAGTAACTGGTTTTCTCCCTTGGATAGCACTTGCTTATTCCTCTCTTATTAAACAATCAAGAAAAAGTATAAACTTGAAATGTCCCTATTCTCTCACACCATGACTCTCAATTTAATTGCAAATGTCTGACGTAGAGTTTAAGGGCTCACAAAAGACACTAAAGAGTGTACTGCATGGTGAATGAGTTCATTAAGACTGCGATATTATTATTTTCTCAGTTGTATATGCACGTACCCCTAGGTGCTGTCCAGATGCCGTTACCAAATTGTTCTTTTTGAGATGTCCTTCATATTTCTCATTTGAACATCCAAGTGTGAGGGTTTCTGCTATATGCCTCAAAAAATTCCTCAATGAACCTGGCTGGCCTAGATGGGACTGAGAGAATCATTCACAAAGTACAAATATGTGAAGCTTGAGTATGTTTTAAATTCTTTTTTTTTTTTTTTTTTGCTGTACGCGGGCCTCCCACTGTTGTGGCCTCTCCCGTTGCAAAGCACAGGCTCCGGACGCGCAGGCTCAGCGGCCATGGCTCACGGGCCCAGCCGGTCCGCGGCATGTGGGATCTTCCCGGACCAGGGCACGAACCCATGACCCCCGCATCGGCAGGCGGACTCTCAACCACTGCGCCACCAGGGAAGCCCTAAATTCTTTTTTAAATCTTATTTTCTTTATAGTTCATGCATATCCCCTTACATAAAATGACACTTTGTGGATTTGAGCATGTCTTTTTTAAGCAAATTATGTGCCGTTTAATTGAGAACAATGACAGAATGTAAAGTGTAAATGAAAATATGTGGTCAAAGTATGAACAAGAAAAACAGAATGTGCTAAACAAATATCCAGTAGTCCAGTAGACTAAATCCATATCTATACACCCTGTAGTAAAGACGAACCAGCCTAACTAAACACCTAAAAGGCTATGAAATATTAGGTGTTTCCTTGACTCAAAACCTGGAGTAGATTTAAGCCTGGGCCACAAGCTGAAATGCCTACAGAGGCTAGGAAACTGGCCTAAATGAGTGAAGCTGATGAGGTAAAAAACGAAATATTCATTGACATTTAGCCTCAATTCTGAGGATTAGTAAAGAATGATGGGGGCTGTGGTGTACTGAGGGCTCAAATTAAGGTCTAAAGACATTAACTGCTACTCAGGAAGGCAAGCTCACTATTTCCGGAGCTTCCAATTTTTCAAGGGAAACCAAAATCGTGGATTTCTACATAAAATTTCTCAACTTTTAAATGTTGTGATCAATGCAATTTATAAACAACAACTGTAACTGCAGGCTAGCATACCTATACCAAGGCTGGATATGGCCTGGGGATACCAGGTTTTAACAACTTTCTTAAGTTATTGCAACTCTGGGATGAGGAACATCTATCTAGAAAGAACAATTAACTGAGGGGCTGTGTCTACGTCCCCCCATCTCAGTCCTTGACAAACTCCTTCAAGTCTCTCGTTAATACCATTTCCTCCAGGAAGCCTCCTCTTACCCCGCCTCCACCCCAGACCAGGTGCGGTGCTCCTTTGTACTCCCAGCGTAGCCTTGACATCCATTGTCAAAATCCTTATTAAAGCTATGGTTACTATTTTGTTAACTGCCCATCTGCCTGGCCTGACTAAAAATTTTGTATGCAGAGCTTTTGTTTATCCATCATTTTATCCTCAGTCCCTAGAGTGAGGCTCACATACAATAGATGCTTAATAAATGATTAATACATAAATGATGCAAATGGGAATTAATAGTTACCTTGTTCTATTGATACAACTGTGCTATACAGCATAGAGAATGAGATGATTACTGTGTACGAGGTAAAGCACATTCGCATTTTAAAAACTAAGTTTCAAGGCTGAATGATCAAAACTGATGTATGTATTTGGATATTTAATCAAGTTTTGAAGTTATTTGAGGAATATTCACTTCAGCTTCAAATTGAATGTCTGTGGGATTATGAGTTCAGTTATTTTACTTGGCCTCCTCTATTAGTTTATTTCTAAATTCGAGTAATTTTTCCTGCTGAATTGAGTGCCCAATTGACTTCATTGGCTAAACTGGTATCAAAAGGGTTTTGGAAAAAAGCCTGGATCTTTCCTCTTCCTTGAAAGTTTAAGGTAAATCTGCCTTAGTTCATATCCATATGTAGCAAGTGAAATGAATTAGGACTCAGGAAACTCTCAGATTCATTTCATGGGACTCATTTGTGTAGCAAGTTATTCCGGGAGGTTTTTGAAAATATTCATGCACAACATTTTATCGTAACCATTGGACCATTCAGCTGACCTAATGTCCCAGTCCCGTTCTTATTTTCCAATGCTTCTAATTGGGCCCAATTGTATCAAAAATTACACTTGTTGTTTTGGAGAAAACAGTTTGGAAATCATTGTGACAGCTTCTCTTAAGTTTCAAAATCAAAATAATTGAAAAAAAATTGTTTACAAGTTAGTCATTTCTCTTATGGATTAGGATCTAAAGCACTAAATTAAATGAAATGAGCTACTTCATTTATTCTCTGGTGATTTTCTGCCTTAAGTGAAAGAAAAAATTGATAACAGGTACCAAGACTATTGCATATTACAAAAAAAACCATGCAATTCATTCTTGTGGTTTATGGCCCCAGATCATCCTAATATCATTTAATAATAAATAACCCTAGTGC
Organism: Neophocaena asiaeorientalis asiaeorientalis; assembly: GCF_003031525.2. Taxonomy (NCBI): domain Eukaryota; kingdom Metazoa; phylum Chordata; class Mammalia; order Artiodactyla; family Phocoenidae; genus Neophocaena; species Neophocaena asiaeorientalis. The sequence goes on along the minus strand of NW_020175386.1, from coordinate 92,209 downwards.
AGAGAAAACTTAAAGTACAAACGCACTTTAGTTGTTTAGGGAATGGTTCAACCAAGGCAGCCAGCTTCAAGAGGGTTGTTGTAGTAATCTAGCCATGTGGATCCCAATCTGAATTGTTAGAAAGGAAACAAAGCCTACTCACATATTGCCTCAAATGGCTTATTAGCTACTGTTATAAACAGCAGTGTTGACTACAAGAATTATATAGGACTTCAGTTTCTGTCCCCTAAAACTTCCCCAAAAATGTGTCGCTCACTTTGCTTAAGATGAATATTTTTATCTAGTTAAACAATCAATGCAGATTGTTTCACAATTGGTAATAAGAGAGAAGACAGTACACTATGGTCACATTTGGCAACCGTGAATGAACCTGGCTTTAGATTCCTTGTCCAAGGAAACCATCTTGAGCAAAATGCATACATATGTGTGGGACAAAAATATTATTGAAAAGAAAACCAGAAAAAATTGCCTTTTGACTCATAACATTATATAATACTATAACCTTGTTTCTGAGTTGAAGTTGCCAGTGTTCAGAACAATTATGACAGTCCATGAATGTCCTAAATTAAATAGATAATTGATGTATTTAGTACTCAGTGGATTCCATTATTCAGTGCCTTAAGCTGCCAACTGGGACATGGGACAGTTCATCTGATAACTTTGCTTATTCCATTCAACCATGTGAATGTTACATGTTGGAGCAATGGAACAATTTGGCCCATTTATAGTTTAGAAAATTTTTTTTTTTTTTAAATGTGTACTTTTCTTTTTTTTTATATATATAGTTTATTTATTTATTTTCTCTGTGTTGGGTCTTCGTTTCTGTGCGAGGGCTTTCTCTAGTTGTGGCAAGCGGGGGCCACTCTTCATCGTGGTGCGTGGGTCTCTTACTCTCTCGCCTCTCTTGTTGCGGAGCACAGGCTCCGGACGCGCAGGCTCAGTAGTTGTGGCTCACGGGCCTAGTTGCTCCGCGGCATGTGGGATCCTCCCAGACCAGGGCTCGAACCCGTGTCCCCTGCATTAGCAGGCAGATTCTCAACCACTGCGCCACCAGGGAAGCCCCTAGAAAATTTTTTTTAAATTCTGTAGTTTTCACTTCTAAGAATCCTTTTCCCAGGAACTTTGTATAGTTTATGAAATATTGCTGGAAATGTAGTAAAAATCAGGATTTAAAATTACATTATTTTTCTTATTAATGATCCTTTACGCAATGAAGCACGTTCATTGCTGTATATTGATATCATCCAATAGAACACATTGCATTCTTCTGTTTAAATAATACAGCTAATACAGATCCCTCAAGTAGTACATGTGGCAATACCAGAGGAATCAAGGAAGCTCAAAATGAATCTGCTTTCTGATACTTTTGAGTCATGTCAAGTGGACTAAAGCTAGGATGACATTGGTCTAAACTGGTTCCATTTTAGAGTGAAATTAATAATTACTCCAGGAAAAATGTACAAGCCAAGGCTTTCCTAGGCATATGGAGTCAGTCCTGGGAGATCTGGAACTTTCTTCCAGAGAACGTCTCTTTTCTCCTTTGTCATATCTTATGGATGATGCCTGAGACATTTCTGACATAGCAGCTTTCCCCTTATTACAGCACTCATAATTGTTTCTCAAGTTATGTTGATTCTGTGCTTTTTCATTTGGCCCCTGAAAAGCAAACATTATCACGGGGCTGGCGGGAATTTGCGTTATAGACTGTGACGGTGTGAAAGCCAGCATCCCATTCAACAATCACACCGCCAGTCACGTTCTCAGCTGCATTAGACTCCAATCATCTGAGATAAATTGTTCATCTTAATGGCATTTCATGACGTTACGTGATATTTTATGATTCAGCTTTTCCGAACAGAGCTTCTTATGGCAACTTCAAATTTTAAAGGGAGACACAGAAAGAAGTTGATATTCTACTGAATAAGAGCCCAAAAGTCTATGAGATTTGCTTTGCTTTTCTGGAAGCTTTGTTACCACAGCACATACCTTTGGGCAAAGACTTCCACTCAGATCTGAATAGCAAATGTCCATGAGTCATTCTGAGTAATACTAAGTGGTGTTTACGCTTTGGCCTCTTTGCTATATCCTGTAGGTTGGCAGAAATCAGGCCAATGGAGTAACTGCTATAATTATTCCTTTTTCCTAATATCTGCACTGAGTCTTTTGACTTGTTAGAAAGGAAACTGCTTGGTGCTTCAGTTTGCATCTCAGCATCCTTTCACGCCCAGCCTGGTGATTACTTTAGGTCCCTGAGCTACAGGCATAATTATCTCCCACGAAGTCACTGGGGACTCTTGAGAGAAAGGAGGAAGGTGGAGAGAAGAACACTAGATGAAGCATTAAGGTATTTCTTTGATAATGTAAGTAGGGGGTGGGGAGGCAAGATGGAGAACGCTCATTTACCAAAAAGTGTGCAGAGGTCCAGGGTCCTGAAATGTAAGCCCTAAGGCTGACCAAAGTTATGGCCAAAATTTACAAATTGAAGACCTACATACACCTTTAGTCATGCCACAGAGAAGCTATGTTGAATACACAGAAATACTGTGTTATTTAAATTTAGATATTATTGTTTTAGTTCAAATTCATATCTGTCAATCAGTTAATTCATGATTCATCATACTTTTGAGGGAAGAGCTGATTCCCAGACACTGTCAAAGATCACACCCCCTATCAACCATGAACAATTATACTATTTTTACCATATCCATAAGGCACACTGCTCGGCCTGTGAAATTACATCCTTAACTACATGAAAAGATGCGGCACCTTTGGCAGAGGAGAGCAAAGTGGAGTTAATTTAGTAACAGATGAACATCAGAATGCACCAGAGATAAAGAAAAGAAAATACATCAGGCGAAAAATAAATAAATAAATGATGAAATGTTAGGTCAGTATGATTTCATGATTATTGCAGAAAAGTAAATAAAAATTCTTTGATTATTTACATTTCTGGCTTGCTTTGGTAGTGTGTCATCTATTGCCAGTTCTGTTTAATAGAAAGCATTGTTTTTGTAAAAACATGTTTGTAATGAAAAATAAAATCCACGAAAAAGGATTTCATTGAAAAATAAACGTGTACATTCATTACCCTTGGCAGCATTCTCTACAATAGCTTCATGTTTCTCAGACACAGAAATATGGTGGGTCTTTTTTTTTTTTTTTGCAGTACGCAGGCCTCTCACCGCTGTGGCCTCTCCCGTTGCGGAGCAGAGGCTCCGGACGCACAGGCTCAGCGGCCATGGCTCATGGGCCCAGCCGCTCCGCGGCACGTGGGATCCTCCCGGACCTGGGCACGAACCCGTGTCCCCTGCATCGGCAGGCGGACTCTCAACCACTGAGCCACCAGGGAAGCCCGTGGGTCTTTTTTTTAAAAAAAAAAAGAATTATTTTTCTTTTAACAGGTCACTTAATGTATTTATCTTCCAAGGCATCGGGAAGAAAAAAAATCTGGGACCAATCAGTTTCTATTTTACTGCAGGGTGATTGATTATTATGCTAAGTGTTACCTATTTTTTTCCAGTAAAAAAACTAAAAATAGAATTGTCTCTCAAACATTGACACATGTGATGAGGGTAATACAGTAATGTGTGCACTCCTTATTCTGAAATAAGTTACTGTGATCCAAAATACAATCTGTGGACAGCCAGCAGGTAGTACCATGTGACGGTGGGGTGCCTGAGTAGGTAGGGCTTTTGCATTAGAATATACTTTGCATCCATAAAGCCTTCCTTTCAGAAATGCGATTAGCTTTTTTTATGAACTGGTAAATATAGTATATAGAAGACCCAGGGGACTTCCATAAAGCCACATTTATTCTCACGTCTCTGGGAATCATAAATGGTTGTCTCTCTCTAAAATGGATTAGGACAAATTACATTAGGACGTGATTGTGAATCTGATTAAGGTGGAACACAGTTCGGCTTCTTTTACCCCTTTAGGATGTTTTCCTATAACAACCAGAAGACAAAAATGCCTTTGGCAAGATGTTTCAAAGGCATGTTTTCATAACTGCACATAAAAAAAGAATTTTCATCCTTATTCAAAAATAGGTCCATACCTTTAAATTCTTTATCTAGCCAAGACAAAGCTTGAAGCACAAGCTTCTCTAGCATAGAGCACATCTCAGGTACTGATTTGAGGTGTCAATGAAAGCTTGTAAAAAATAAATTCCCATGCATAATTTCTTCTAGAAGAGGAGAGGTCAGTTGAAAGGATTTTCCATTGACTAGAAATCTTTAGGAAAGAAAGAAAAATGACTTTATAAATGGTGGTAATACTTTATGGCAATTAAACATCTTCACGCTATTTTATGAAATAAAGGGTCAACCATAAGATAATGCACTTAACCTCTTACAAAACAAAGACAGGTGATATTTGACATTGACTAGAACTTGGAAGCTGGAGGGTGAATTTTGGCTAATTGGACTTTGGTTTTTGTCACTGGCCATCAAAAGATAAGGAGTGAGGTAGACGTGCAGGTGCATGGCCCGTCTGTAGCGAGCGTGGGCAGCAGGCAGTGCCCACTGACTGCTCCTTCATGGTCTGCCTCAGCTTCAAAAAGCTACCCTTCCCGAGGCAGCCCAAGTCCTGTGACTAAGCAGGACAGAGGTAGAATGGCCGAGCCATTTTGGCCCAATATGGGGCACTCTGCCAGTCAATACTCACTCTAGATCTTCCTGCCCAGCTGGCAGACATGTCATGACTCCTTCACTGTTGAGCTTTCTTGTGTGCAAGGCTGCTTCCTTCCCCTGAACTTTACAGACGTTCATCCCTAATAAACATCTAACACTTCAAACTCTCAGGGTCTGCTTCCAGAGAGCCCACCTTGCAATAATGAGTAGTTTAGAAGCCTATGTAGCAACACAGAAAAATTAGGATAAAATTTGAGGTTAGAAATCAGCATATAGATTTGTAGTTATGAATGAAATGAGAATGAGAACAAGAAGGCAATTTAGAGAGGTAGAAATATCTGTGTCAGGCTGGTGGCTGATTTTCTAAAGTTATATACTTGTTTATGCATTAAACAACACTTTTCAAAAATGACATTCAGGACTTCCTTGGTGGCAGAGTGGGTAAGACTCTGCACTACCAATGTAGGGGGCCCGGGTTCAATCCCTGGTCATGGAACTAGATCCCACATGCATGCCGCAACTAAGAGTTCATATGCTGCAATTAAGGAGCCCATATGCCACAACTAAGACCTGGTACAACCAAATAAATAAACAGATATTTTTTTAAAAGTGGTTTCAAAAAAAGAAAAATGACATTCTAAAGATTTCCGTAATAGCCTAAACAATGAAGAATTGCAAAGGAATGGATAAATTTGCATTTCCTCTATTTCAAAAATTAACAGAATTTATCTGAAATTGGAAGCAGAACTATTTTCTTAATAAATTGATCATTTATTTTCTGAACTTTAGTGTTTGAATGTTCAAATAGTATAGGATGAATTTAGCAATTGAGAGGAAAGAAGGTTAATTAATAATGGGGCTCATGTGATGAGGACCCCAGTGAAAGATGAAACAAAGTGGTGAGAGGAAAGTTGAGGCAAGATAATGACCTAAGGAATTCTAGAACATATTATCGGGTCCATTAAGGTTTTAAAAATAGAATTTATAATAAACTGGACTAGATTTTATGGTTATATTCTCTTTAATGCATTCAGAAGTTCCTTTACGTGATTTCCCATAGTTTAATCCCACAGTTTGAGAATCATGATAAAATAAAAATAAGGCAAGAGCAGCTATTTCTAAAAAGGTGGTTGTGGCTACTTTTTATTTTTTTAATGTGTGCTTCCAGTAGTTCTGCTTTTACTGTGTACCTAGGAGAACATGTAACAACAGCATTCTGTTTGCAGGTATTTTAGTCACGTTACTCGGATTACTTTTCTATCCAAAGATCAACCGAGACTTTTGTGTTGTATTTCAGAGATGCTTTTAGAGAGGCAGGGTTCCTCTTTCCCCTTTTTTCTTTTACTAGTAGGCTCTGTGCAAATGTCCAAGAGCTTTATGAAATTATACTATTTATTAGGGTTTCTTCTTTTTCCTTTATCTGAGCAGAAATGTTGGGCACAGAAGACATATTTCCTAAATTTAGAAGTTTATGAGGAGGAGATAATAAACAGAAAATTATGCAGACAGTGGATAGTATTCAGGGATTGTATGTGTTGAAATACTGATGTGCTTCTCATTCTATGAGCTCAAACCACCATTAACAATATAGTCTTCAGATCCTACAATCTTTAAAGAGGTATTCTGCTACCTCTGCACTATTGCACTTCTGGATCCTATGTATTTAGAATCACTTAACCAAGTACCCATCTCTGGTGGTTGACAAGATGAATGTTAATGATCCCAGGGCACTTTAACATGTGAACAAGCCTCTTGTTACTTCCTTGAGTCAATGAAATACATACCCGTGGACTAAGGGAGAAATGCTGGTAAGGTGCTAACAGTTATATTTTTGTTTAAGTATATAAAAAAATGAACTTGGAGAAGAAAGATGTCCATTAAATACAAAATTACTTAGACGCATGAAATTCCTAAGACAAATGACAGTTCAGTCATTTTTACAGTATATTTCAATGTGTCACAGTGTCTCATCATTTAGTAATTTCATTCCTCTTTATTCTATTTTAGAAAGATATAAGTTAATCATTTTTGTTTCAATTTTATATCCCACCAACAGTGTATGAGGGTTCCCTTTTCTCCACACCCTCTCCTGATGCTGTTATTAATTTGTGACCAATGACTTTCCTAAGAGGAGGGTTTTACGTATGCATTTAATGAGCTCATTGAAGTTGCAATTGTGGGTGCAAATGAGGATGGTAGTAAAGAAATGTGAAGTCTTCACAAAAGTTCACCGGAAAACAATAGTTTACTAGTTGACACCACTGCTTTTTCTCCTGAATAGTAAAATGAAGGCTTAAGTGCAAATATCCATGCCTAGTATTTTTGGACCTCTCTTTTCCTTAGAAAATAATGCCTCTGGAATAATTAAAAGACAAGGACACAGAACAAGGGAAAAAAGATAATTTGAGATAAGTAGAATGTGACTATAACAAAGCTAAGGCTCCTTTGGTACTTCCTTTTTGAAAATTTCAGCAAACATTGATAGATTTTTTTTTTTTCCCAAAGATGGGAGCATGATTAAATAAATGCACATCTTTTATTGTGGAGCAATGAAACAGAGGCTTGCTTATGAGATCTCCCAATAATGAAATACAAGCAAAAAGGCTTTATCAAACTGCAAAGCTAAAGTTCAGTAGGATCTAGGGTCCATGTGTGATGGGCAATCAGTGATATGGAGGGTCCTCTGTTTCTCCTATAAAGTAAATTTTGTTTGATTTCCATGTCATGTATTTATTCAAATAATGTAATTTATATACTTTATTCCATATTTAACTGTATATTCACATTACATATACAACTTAATTAATGTATCTTTAACACACGCAGCTATTTTCTGGGACTTGCAAGAGATAGGACCAGAACATGCTTGTCTCCCTTGTTTTTTCGGACAGAGTTTTCTTCTGGTTATTCTTTTATTTCTAGCCACTTACAGGGTCTTTCATCATCACCTTACAAATGTATGTTCCACGGATTTCTATTCTCAGGCTTCTTATCTTTTCACCACACATTTTCCCTTGGAAATATTATTTTTTCTATAGGTTAAAATAGTGCCGCTCAATTCTAAGCCTCTAAGTCTTTCTTCTGAGCCCCAAGCCCATACATTCAACTTCCTGGATCTCTCCATGTGAAGGTCTTAGCACAATTTCAACATGGGAGAGCTAAAGTGATCTCCACCCTTACCCTGTGCTCTGCCATCAAATTCTTTTCACCTCTGTCATTGAACAGCATAAATATCCTTTGAGATATACAAAGAAGAAAACTAGCAGGCATCTATCTTGATTTCTTCTCCCTTAAAATCCAGATTATATCTGTGATAAACTTATGTGGATTCAATCTTCCCAATATCTCTCCAACCTGTCCTCCTTCAGCATCCCCATGGCCACTGGATTACGCAAAAACCTCCTGACAATTCTTTCCCATCACAGTCTTTCTCTAATCCTTCTCCACACTTCTGGGATGTTTGATCTAAAATGATTTTTCCTTTTGATTTTGCTACTTAGAACCTTTAAATAGTTGCCTTGTTCCTTTCTTTCTTTTTCTCTTTTTCTTTTTTTTTAGGAATCCCTAAACCTTAGTTTAGTGTGCGTGATCTTTTATGATCTGAGCTCTGCCTATATAGTCAACATCAATTCCTTTCACTGCCTTTCAATTTCTTCTCCTTGCAGGGATATAGGACATGCTAGATAGCACTGCAGTTCTGAAATTTTCCTTCCCTTGACCAGCATTTCCAAACACCCCACTTCCTACTCATCCTTCAAAATCAGTTTATATCTGCTCTCCTCCATGGATCTTTCACTCATCTCCAGTCAGAGTTGGCCACTCTGCTCTGTGCCCTCGTAGCACACCGTGCTTACCTTTCTTCCAGCACCTGCCCCTCTTTCCCAGGATGGTTCCTTTGCCTGCTTCCTCACATAGACTTCTGTGAGCTCTGTGGAAAAGGGATTGTGTCATTTTTCTTCTCTGAATATATAGCACCTAACATAATGACTAGTACATACTGATCATATAATAAGTACTTCAATAAACATATTCTCTTTTCTATAGAAGACAGCTACATATCTTAGGGAGGTAACAATGTGTAAAAATATGAATAACTTAAATAAGATGTAAAGCAGTACAATCACAATGTATGTCCAAGAGCTTCACTACCCTAACGTAAAAAACCCAAAGATATTTATTTAGGAAAAAAAGTTTTATTTTTAAAAAATCAGAAGTGCTTTAGGACAAGAGGCTTTCTTTCTATTCATGAAGTGAATGGATAATTTAGGCATGACATGAGGACACAGGGAAAATGGTATGGAATGGGGAGCTGCTGCGTATATTGAAGGAGGTGGCAAGGAGGTTTCGATTCATAAAGCAGAGATGAACCCAAGAGAAAGCTACGAGGTGAATATATTTTTACCCATTTATTTTCATCTAGTTGCCTTAAAGCTATGTTAAACAATCAATCTTCTCAGGTACAGTTCCAGTTTCAAGTATGTTTTTCAAATCAATATTTTTAGGTTCAGAAAACGCAATCATTTATTTTAGATTCTTTAAGTGATATACACACCCATATATTCTATAATATTGTTTTAATAGTCTTTGGTAAAGAATATCATATTATACTGACAATTTTACTAATGACATTGTAATTATGACTTCATGGAAGAAGAGATACAAATTGAAGCATTTGTAAGTACAGCAAGAATCTTCTTCAATAACCTAATCAGAGATAAATTATTGCACTTTAATATTCTCCAATCTATTCATCACTGTTGAAAAGTCAAATCTATGGCATTTGAAAGCATATTTTGTCCTTTCAAGTACCTATAACTTTCTGTAGAAAATAATTTCATAATTTGCCATTCTAAAATTTTGAGAAAATTATCTTACTAAATTTAATAAAAATGTTGGACTTAAGTATTAATTTATCTTGAACTTGTGGGGATTTATAAATATAACTATCAAGCTGATACATTGTTTCATTTCAGAGAAAAGACTCTAAATGTTTTATTTACCTGAAACATTCCATTAGACTCATTGAAATTCTCTTTTTTCAACATTCGAATTGTAGCAGTTCATGCCTATCTACTACTACTTGCCCTGTTTCTCAAAAAGAACCAAAGACGTACACATATTCAATAAGAAGGAAGAAAGCCATTTCAAATGTCATGCTTTCTTAAAGATCCCAAGTGGATGTGTTGGCAAATCAAAGTTTGCTATTATATCTATTAAAAAAGGGAACAATCGTTAGTATTCATGAATTGCTTCACTAGCTTGTATGTTGCTGTGACACCAAGTATGTAATGAGTCTGAGTCTCAATTCATTGGCCATAATGTGGGAAAATATAGAAACAAATGGAAAGTGATTTCTCAAGCTGTTCTGTCATGGCAGTTCCTTTAGGTATGATTTAGGAAACTACAGGCAGTAGAAAAGCCTCCCTTTTAAATGTCAAATACAAGATTCATTTCTGTACTGCTTTAATCCAAATGTCAAAGTTCTGAGCTGAACCATCAATCTCACCAGAACTTTCCCAGCTTTACACATCAAAACCGCTGTCCTTTAAGGGAGAAATCTTGATTTCTGGGGATACCCAATATTCAATTTGCACGATGCTGAGAAATGCACCCTTCAAGGAGCAGAATATGTGCAACGTCTTGTGTACATAAGGCCACTCAAGCGTGAGGTTAGCCAGTAGTCTAATCTTACCATAAGAATGACTAAACTGGGCTTTCCTGGTTGCACAGTGGTTGAGAATCTGCCTGCTAATGCAGGGGACACGGGTTCCAGCTCTGGTCTGGGAGGATCCCACATGCCGCGGAGCAACTAGGCCCGTGAGCCACAACTACTGAGCCTGCCCCTCTGGAGCCTGTGCTCCGCAACAAGAGAGGCCGCGATAGTGAGAAGTCCGCGCACCGCAATGAAGAGTGGCCCCCGCTTGCCACAACTAGAGAAAGCCCTCGCACAGAAACGAAGACGCAACACAGCAAAAATAAATTAATTAATTAATAAACTCCTACTCCCAACATCTTCAAAAAAAAAAAAAAATATATATATATATAGCAGAGAACCTTCTAGAAGTAGAGTGCATCCAATGAAGCAGACAGGCCCCCTGCCCATCCTCTCCATCCCCTCTGGTTCTGCAGGCTGCCCTGAGGAGGACAGAATGCTTCTTAAAAAAAAAAAAGAATGACTAAACTAAATGAAGAGCATTTCCTTCTAGAAGTTAAACATAATTAATTTTTTCAGGGACTTCTCTCCTGTCTCTCCTGTCTTATTTATTTTTCTACTTCCCGTTTCCTCAAAATAGAACGATGTTCTTTGTTCCTCTTCCTAAAGCCATTTATGCTTCTCAAGGTAAAGTGACCAAGGTTTGCTTTTCACACTTTAAATGTCCCCATGGAGTTCAGTTTGGAGTCCAAAAGGCATGTGGAACTCTAGTCCCCATGGAGATGGACAGTGAATCCCATGGGAACCAGAAAATAAACATAGGAGAGATCTGAATAAACAAAAAACAAAGACAGACAACAAAGTAAACAAAGATATGAATAATATACCAAAATATCCAAATAACTTTTACTTATTATGTGTTTTCCAATTCTGGTTAAGATCGGAAGCATTTCCCAGTGTTCTGAAAATAGACTATCCTTTGGATTCATGGAGACCTATGAGGCAATCCTCTGTCTACTCACTAAGTCATTCAGTCCCAGAGCAGAATACAGGACTCACGTCTACTCTGCCCAGATGAGAAGATGTATTAGGTGACTTCAGAGAAGCAACGAAAGTGTGTAAAGGTTTAGGACTCAACGGATAGATGCCATTGGAATACAGACTCCGGGGAACAGTGTTGTTCTCCTTGGCTGAGGGATTCTTTCAAAGATAATGTGTTTTAGGTGTCTACACTGAGAAGCTTTTTCTTAGCATATATATCTATAGTGAAAAAATGTTCTGTGATCATGAGTGTATGGAAGAACCATTTAAATAGGAATTGTTCAATCTGAAAAAAAAGTGAGCTTTAATCTTCAGTTTTACTAGATGAAGAAATTATTTACAGGATAACGATCACACTTCCATTTTCCTGAAACACAGGGAAGACATTAAGAAAACTGTTTCGGTTGAGTATTGCCAAAAAATAAAAAAATATACAAATATTCTGAAATCTCCTTTCTCTGGATATTTTGAGTACTCATCAAAGGGGCAATTTTGTTTTTACTGGGTATGTGGGAGTGTATATAATAGATTCCTGACACATAAACAAGCGCTCCCTCTTCAGTATCTTTCTTTTCCTGTTAATATACAATGTGGATTTCAGCTCTGTGGACACAAATGAGCTGGTGTAGTATTAGAGGTGAAGAACTGAATGACTTATTTTTCGCTGAAGCTGCCTGGAGAATGCTTGGCACCAAAGAGAGAGAGGATGGGCGTGCTTTGCTAAGGAGGGTGCAAGAGCGCTGTAGAAATGCACAGGTATCCAAGTCTCAAGACTGAGAATGGAGATGCTTTGGCATTACGGAGATGGTTCCGCTCATTAGACTCTAAGCTTTGTGACATCTGAGTCCTATTTGTTCTGCTCATCACAGCACCTGATCATGGTAGATAACACCTCACGTAGATCTGACATTCAACACATGTTTGTTGAATTAAGCAATGAAGTCATCAATGATGAGACAAAGTATTTGGTCTATTTCTACAACTTGGAGAAATAAACAGACAATAATGCTTTTCTCTTAATTTTTCATGGAGGTTATGTTAACTGGGGGGGGATAGCTATTCCAGTCAGTGGTACCTGATGAGAATGAAGAAGTGTTCTCAAAGCAGTTCTAAAGAGGATGCTATTATCTGTTTCTGCCCAAAGAACACTTCTGACACCAAATGTGTGGGGATTTTCTCCCCACACCAATCAGTTCACCAACTGTCCGGGTATCCTATAATTCAGTTCAATTCTGACACTAACTACCAAGAATTAGTGCAGACCCCAGAGGATAAGGGCTCAGTCCCACAAGACTTCCCCTACTTCAAACACCCAGGCCTTCCATACTTCTAACCTACCACCTATAAATCAGGGATTCCCGTGACCCTCTCCTGGGGGTTGATAATTTGCTAAAACAGCTCATGGAACTCAGGAAAACCATTTACTTACATCTACTGGTTTACTATAAAGGATCCAATTCAGGAAAAGCAAAATGAAAGAGATGTATAAGGCAAGGTTTGGGGGAAGGGACAAGGGCAGAGCTTCCATTCTCTCTGGCTGCACCACTCTCCAAACACCTTGATGTGTTTACTGACTTGGAAGCTCTCTGAATCTTATAGTTTAGGGTTCTTAAAGAGGTTTAGGGGCTTCATTATGCAGACATGATTTATTAAGTAATTGGCCCTTGGTGACTGACTCAGTCTCCAGCCCCGCTTAACTCCCCAGAGGTCAGGGGTGGGACTGAAAGTTTCAGTCCTTCAATCTGGTGATCAACCCCCATCCTGAAAGCATCCAGGGACCCCCAGACACCAGGCACCTCACTAGTGTACAGAAAGACACTCTCATCACTTTAGAAATCCCCAAAGTCTTAGAAGTTCTTGTGTGAGGAACTGGCAACTAAGACCATATTTATAACCAAAGTTGCTCTTATCACTCAGGAAATTATGAAACTGGGATAAAGACCAAATATATATTTCTTATTATACCACAATATCACAGATGCAAATTTTGATACATTACTACTGGTGTGAGAAATGGGCAGTGTTAAACACTCTTGAATAGTAATGTAGGAAGCCCAGTAGGGTTCCCACGATTAAGGGCAATCAACATTGAGAAGTGACAAAAACCTGGTAATGAACTCCACAGACTTTCTGAATCTGCATCAAAATTCCTGGTGTGAACAAAAATCTAATTTTCCATTGCAATGAGTAATCAAAGAGCATTATCAGTGGAAAGACACTCTTGGAAATCACCAAGAAGACATGCTATGGTTAATCCATGTATTTTTTTGGAGGCAAGACCTCCTCCATCAAGGGTCTTTATGAGCCAACTTTAGGATGGGGACATTTGTTATTATATTCATTTTATTTTTAAGATTGTTTTAACATGGTCATTCATGTATATGCCTTTAGTGCGTGTCTTCTCCCGGAAGTTCTCTTTTTTTTTTTTTTTTTGATGTCATGGCACACTTTTGAATATTAGGATTTTTGGTGGCACATTTGAGGGAACTCATTTAAAACAACATTATACGAGTTAATAAGTTCAATCACTACTGTAGTATAAAAATGTCTTATGGTAATTTTAAAAGCAACCATGCTTTTAAAAATGTACTTGTTTTTCCAAATACTGTGTTGCTGTTTGAGCAGAAACCACTGTCTGTGTTCTTTTCACTTTTTAATGTATTCAAGTGGTGGAATTCCTGCATGGAAGCTCATAATCCCTTTTTTTTCTATTCTGACTGTGGATGTTGAGCTGTAACCTTTATATTTTAGTCTCTGCCATATCATGATCATAGTGATAACTGTGTGCTCATTCATTATAGTACAAATACATTTTACAACTTTCTCAAAACTAGAGGCATGCATCTGGGTTTTGCAACTCCAGCTCCATATTTGTTAGCAGACCCAAGGGAAAACTATTGACCATCCGTTTTTAAAACTCCAAAATTTTTCCAAGTTTTTGAATGCATAATTGTTATGCCTGATGTAGGACAGAATTTAAGAACTGAAGAGATCTAAAAAACCATCAAGTCCAGGGCATCTCAGACTTGGCTAAGAAACGACTAGGGAGCTGCTTCAAATACAGACCCGTGGGCCTGCTTCCCAGAGTTTTTATTTGTGGGCCTGGATAATGGAAAAAATATATGTATGCCCATATATCTATCTATCTATATATACAACCTCATATAGCTCCATCTATCATCTATCTATCTATCTAATCTATCAACGCAGCTGACAAGACTGTACTGTGAACAAAAGTTACAAATTAAATCATTCTATACTGGCTATGCCTGCTGAGTATATTAGTTTGTATCAACACTCTCAGATAGTATACTCTTGTGGAGACACGTGCTTGCATAACTGTCAAATTCTAGGAAAAACAATTGTGCAGTAAGGACCTGAGAAATGTCCATATTCTATCCTAGATTAAAAATGTTAGTTTATGTGTTTTATCCTCCTTCCTATATTGACTAGCCCCTGAGTGTGCAGAATGGGTGATATGTTTCACTTCTCCATGCAACTGGTCAGCGCTGAGCATGGTTCTGGCCAGCAGTAGGCGCTGAATGAATATTTGTTGAACGCAATTAGAATTAAAGCAGGGGCAACGAGAAAAGAGTATGGAAGTGTAAACCCCTTCCCAATTTCCATTATTTGGGGACTAATTATCATGTTTCTCGATGCCTTGTACTTCCCACGCCTAACTCATTTCACTGCTCATTAGTACCTCTACCATACCAGAGGGTGGACAGGAGTTAATAAAGTGATTATTAGGGATAATATACAAATTAGCCATGCTGGTTTGGTAGGCAGGTAGTTTGCAATTCTTGATTAACAGGAGGCTTTGGGATTACCTTGGAATTTTCACTGTTATGCAACCCCCTGTCAGTGAACATATACAATCAAGAATGTAGACTTGGCCTACAACTCTTCGGAATAAAAATCAACATCCACTGGCTGTCCAGCTACCTGAGCTGTGATAGGTGCTGGCACATCAGAGAAAATAGATTCAGAAGAGATTGGCAGGCTAAAAGGCCTTGAAGCAAAATTTATAATCTGATTGGCAAGAATTTAATAAAGCAGTAGTTATGTGAGTGTTTTATATGATACTACAGTAGAATCCTAGTGTCAGCATTTTGTACAGTCTGTTAACTGTGCAAGCAGGAGGACATCCTGAAGGGTCAATACTGTAATTTAAATGGAGAGAAAAACTTAGATAAGGACCCCTGCCTCCGCAAAAGAGGAAGGAGTGAAATTTGGAATGTGAGGTTCACCTAGTGGTTTGTTTCGTATCCCATACTGATCATGGGAGTCTGAGGGGAATAGGTTGAAAAAGGAAAATAAGTCAATGAGAGGCCAAATCCAACTTAAAAACACTCAGACAAAACCAATAAAACAAAAAGACAAAATTTGAGAACTGAAGGGATCTAAGAAATCATCAAGCCCAAAGATTCCCAGACGTGGCTAAGCAGAAGGAATGCTTGGGGTGCTCTTTTAAATACAGATCCCTGAGCCCTATCCCCAGAGTTTTCATTTAGTATGTCTGGATAATGAGAAGAGATGTTTGTGTGTCTATGTCATTATATCTAGATCCTCATATTATGTGTAGATAGATAGATGATAGAGAGATAAATAGAAAATATAGATAATCTATCTATCCATCTATATGTCTACTTATCTGTATGCATACAGCTCTCCTGGAAAATCTCATGCACTGCCAGTTTGGGGCATCACTGATTAATTTGATTTCTCATTTTAATTATAAAATAACTAAGATCCATAAAGATTATGTTATAGTCAAGTTATTTTCTGAGCTATGACAAGGAGACCTAAGTTTCCTGATTCTCAGTGCAGCATCTCTTTTTCTCTGCCACGAGTCAAAAGGGGATAGAGATGCAAAGGAAAAACTAAGCAGATACTCAAGTAAGAATAACGTGGAATTCAGAGAACAGAAACAGTCAACACTTTTTTCAGTAAGAGAATCCCCTGAAAATTATTCGACGGCAAACTTTTAAAAATGTTTTAATTCCAAAGACATCCAGTGCACAGAATGAAGAGAAGTAGCATGTGAGAAAGCTGAATTTTCACTCAGATATCTTCAAGTGGCAGATACTTTTGTGAATTCATCACATTCTTACCTAAATCTCAGCTTTGCAGAACAAGAGACAAGAATTTTTTCCCAATATCTCAGGCACAAATGATCAGATTTACAGTAACTGGAAGTCATAAATATAACCCAGGATCCCAATTTATTAGTTTAAAATGAGGAAAAGAACAAACTAACAGACTAGTAGAGGACATTTGCCTAAGCAGTACGGTCTCTTCTTGTAATCAATCACATTGGGTTGTCATAAGCAGTCAATTGCTTAGTGGGTGTAAAATTTAAAAAAAAAAAAAAGATATGGCTGAGTAGTATCCCACTGTATATATGTACCACATCTTTAGCCATTCATCTGTTGATGGACACTGAGGTTGCTTCCATATCTTGGCAATTGTAAATTGCTATGAACATCGGGGTGCATGTTATCTTTTCAATTTAGTGTTTCGGGGCCTTTTCCAGATATATATTCCCAGGAGTGGAATTTCTGGGTCATGTGGTAGTTCTATTTTTCCCATTTGTAGGAACATGGATGGACTTGGAAGGCATTATGCTAAAAGAAATAAGTCAGAGAAAGACAAATACTATATGATATCTCTTATATGTGGAATCTAAAAAATACAATAAACCAGTGAATATAACATAAAAGAAGCAGAATCACAGGAATAGAGAACAAACTAGTGATTACCAGTGGGGAGAGGGAAGGGGGGAAGGGCAATATAGGGGTAGGGGGATAAAAGGTACAAACTATTAGGTGTAAAATAAGTGACAAGGATATATTGTACAACATGGGGAATATAGTAAATATTTTATAATAATTATAAATGGAGTATAACCTTTTAAAATTGTAAATCTTACATTGTACACTTTAAATACTTTTATACATCAACTATACTTCAATTTTTAAAAAAAGTAAAATATATAACCCTATCAGGGTGTTACCTGGGTAAGGTCACCCTGACCCAGTGTTGCTAAGTGGGCGGGACAGTTTCTGTAGGTTGTCAGAATACTCCTGGACAGGAATGATGAAAAAGCCCCTACGATCTCTATTAGTTTCCTGTCTTTTAAGTTTTAGCTTCTTTCACCTAACATAATGCTTTCAAGGCTAACTCAATGTTGTAGCATGTTTCAGCACTTCATTCTTTGTACTAGTGCCAAACAGTATTCTATTGTATGTATACTCATGTTTTACTTACTCATCAGTTGATGGATATTTTAAATTGTTTTCACTTGTAGGGTATTATAAATAATGCTACCATGAACAGTCATAGAAAAGCCCTCGTGTGGAGGTATTTTTAATCATTTTTAGGTGAATAGCTAGGACCTAAATGGCTAACTCTATATTTAACATGTTGAGAAACTCCTTTCTCACTCTGATTGGTCTGTTTTCCAGTGGGTCTTCCAGCTTTAACACAGTATATGACTCCATAAAGTTTGTTACAAAAAATTATCCTATATTTTAAAATCTCAATTCTTGAGATATATCAGTTCTCACTACACATGGTCTGTGTAGAATAAATATTTTACAGCCAAAGGAGGTAATATTATTTCAAAGGTCCATTATGTGTACTGAGGATAACTAGGCCAAATTTCCCCCTTGATATCCGTCATGAGGACAGTTTTCTCTATTCTCTGTTAGGTTGTGATCCTTCTTTCTTACTGTTTTGATTTGAACTTAAAACAGGAATAAGTGAACACAAAGGGAAGGGAAATCTAGACATTTCTTATGTACTGTGGCTAGATTCTAAAGAAAAATAATACAGTATTTGAGTTCCTACTGATATGGCTACTATACTTGAATTACAGATTTAAAATATGCAAATTTTAAAATTAGAATGTTAATATTCCCTATACGTGAAAAATCAAGACATTTAGCTATCAGCAAAAAAGTAATTTTTAACTGCTAAACCAGAATCTGGCTATAATAACGCTCTAAGTATTCCGATTAGCCATCATCGTCTCTAATTTCGATCTTTTGAATGCTGAACGAGTTATTTCTGATTGAGCGATAGGTGGATGAAGAAAGCTACTAGTTCAAGAAAAACTTTAAAAAAATCAGTACGTTCAGTGAGCAGAGACAAACAAAACCCATTTAATTTGGATGGATTTCATTTTGTAAACAAAAACATTCAATATTTTTAAGTGTTCTTGGTGTCAATTGTACATTCAAGGGTTACATGAAGTCATTCATGTGTGGCATGCTAACCTGAGTAAAAGTATACAGCATAATTGTTTCATAGGTAGGCTATTATTAGTCCTTAAAATATTTTTGAGCAAATGAATGAATATTGAAGCTACAATTTGCCGTCTCCTTTAATAAAAAACAACCAAAGTACAGATATTATGATTGCTCTTCCCAAAACCTTACTTGAATTAAGAATTTTAAATGAAGCCTAAGAAAAATAAATATGCAAAGAAGGCCAAATTAATTAAGGGCATGGAAAATAATTTCTCAGTTAAAATTAAATCTTCTTGAAATCAATTTTAATACAAATTTTTACCTTGGAAAATCTAAAAATAGATTTTTTGGAAACAGATTTGGATAAAAAATTTCAGTTTGGAAAATAAGGATCCTTATTGCGGGTCTTTGGGGAATGTCTAGGTCTTTTGATAAAGAAAAAAAAAAGAGTCACTTGAAAAGGAAATCAAAACAATAACATAATGTAGTAGATAACAAGAACAAAAGCAGTTAATTCGTCCGTTTTCCACTTGGAACAGGCAGGCTAATCAGTTGTAATTAAGAGGCAAAACAGCAGTCTAATAACCCACACTTGTCACCAGTTGTCATCTTAGTGATCAATTCACACCTCCATCACAATGACAACAACCCTTCACATACTCTAATAACCCCACTCTTTGGAGCAGTGGAGGATTAGGAAATGGATAATGGATTGTTAAGGCTCTAATGAAGTGGAGGGTAAGGAGATGAAACCTCTCAGCTGGGGAGGCAAGGAGTCGTAGGGGGCGGATAGAGGCTTGCAAGAGTAAACTTTAATTAAGGTTTTGGTTCCCTTTGGTTTCCTATATTTGAACAAAGTTAATTTAAGAGCTTTAAGACTTTTCTTCCTACAGAGTTTACTCTCCTTCTCTATTTTACCTTTTCTGACATTCACAGAAAAATCTTCATAGGTAAATCCCTACATTGAGCTTTTTTATTTTTTTCCTTTGTGATTAAATAACATTTAGAAGTACACTTTCATTTTAACTGTTTTCATTTGCTTTTTAAAGATTTGTTTTCTCCAAATTGCTTATATAAAAATTTTAAGGAAATATAGTCAATACTTCCTTTTTCACCACTTAGAGTAATTTTGTGTATGAACATTAAATAAAAAAAGCAGTAGTATTTTGTATACAACTTATGTCATATCATTTCCTGACTATAAGAGGCAACAGAGCCTTGTATAAATAGAAGACAAGAAATTTTCACACGTGGTTTATAGAATCAGCCAAAGCAACTGTTACATTCTTTTGCAAGTGAAAAAGTTAACTGTATGATTACAATTAAGTGTCCACTGCCCAGGTACACTTAAATCTGTGTGGATGGCTTCTATAGTCTTTCCTCGCTAAAACAGCAAGCAGCATGTACTATTGTATTACTGATAAGGCTACAAGGAACAGGATTAATCAACCAGTCTGATCCTTTGCTTTGGGCTGCATTACATCAACATGGCTCTAGACCAGGGAAACACTATATTGTTTTAAAAATAAATGTAATCATCTCCTTTGGTTGCATAGTCCAATAGTCAATAATTCTCCATCTTTCATTAATCAAAGAGTGGGGCTTATTTATATGTACGTAGTTATTATTACTTTATGTATAGCCATTTCAGCAGAATACATTATTTGTTTGGTTGAATCAAAACCACTGAGGCTGCAAATGTAAGCTCGTTATCTTAGGATTTTTGTTTGTTCTTTGGTGTTCTAAATAGAAACACTCTTCATCATGACCCTTCTTACAAAAATTCACTACACAAGATCTTACAGCCAGAGGACTTGAGGTACATAAGAGCTTATGAAAGATTTTAGAACTCTAAGACTTTGGTAATCTCATAATATTTGAGAGTAAAGACGTTAAAATTCATGTTTTCCTTTTGAAAGCCCATCGTCATTATCCAAATAGTTTAAGCTATCCTACTATGTAAGTAGAAGTGTCACCTTACTGTTTTGACTCAGCATCTCCCTGAGGTAGCTGGATAATGGCTGTCTATTTGAAATAGATTGAAGGTAGAGAATGATAGATACAATACTTCACTCTTTAAATCTGAACCAAATTTGAAAAGAAATTTAAAGAATTAAGACCATTAAAATCTGTACTTCAGAAATCAAAAGTCATTAATTTCCATTACCCTCAAAAATGTCAGTTTATCCAGTGGGGTGTGACAGAATCTGTGTATCCATTATCTATCCCATTAGGACTAATGAGACCTCATTTTTTTTTTTTTTCTGTCTCTAAAATCAAATCTGGGGGCCAAGTGGTAGTGTGTTGATGGGATTCTCTTTTCAATTTGGTCGTTTTAAAATTCTGTGTGGAGTAAGAATATTCCGCCCCGCCCCTCCAAAGCTCTCCCTTTATTTTCTCCCGAGCCCCATTTAAGGAGGACCATACATGTATAATATTACGAGAACAAGGTCAACATCTCACCGGCTTTTATTTATTTATTTTTCTTTTGTGTTCAACAGATTGTTGTCGCACAATGGCAAACTCAAGGAACACGAGCCTCGCTTCCTCTTAATATGTCTTGCTGTGAAATATTAGAATAGCAAAGGCTAATATATGCGTCCGTGGGGCAGAGGGGACCGTTTCAGGCCACATTTCACACCACAGCCATCGATTCATTGGTTTAAAAAAAAAGAAAAAAGAAAAAGAAAGAAGCCTGCTCTTTCCTTGACCAGCTGCAGCAGGCAGGAGCTGGAACATATGCCTGTCTGCAAGGGGAGGAGGGGAAAACCCTCTCAGGAGACGCCACACAAAGAAAGCCAATCTTCTCCGCAAAGCACGGACTGACTTAAACACTCTATTGTATTAAATATGAATGAGTCTTCACTGTGCAGCACAGCGTGTGAGGACCCGCGGTGTCCTCCCATTAGCCACGTGACTAACCAGATTACACCGGGAAGCCACCAAGGTAAATAAGGCCGGCCTTCTGTCACTTCCTCCCCCAGGCCTGACCAACAAGGGGCCTGAGAGCTGGACCCTTTGTAGGCAACTGGGTGGAAAGAAGAAATAACCATGAATGTCATGCTTGGTAATTAAAAAAAGAGAGACAGAGAGAGAGAGAGAGAGAAAGAAAGTTGTCTCCAGGGACCATCTATGAGAAACTGTGAAAACATCTTTCTGATCAACTAACATGTCAGTATTGTTCCCTTTGACCACATAGGACTAATCTAATCCCCTCCTAAACAGGGTCCTATATTCCCTTTTGTGGTCAGGGAGACAAAAAAAAAAAAAAAAAAAACCGACATGAATTAAAGTTGCGTCTACAAATCTGCTAGCCTGTTAAGCTAGCTTCCATCTTCCTCCACGTGTGGGTCCTTCTTCTCTCCACTTTCATTCACACCCCCACCTCCGCCAAGCCTTGCTCTTTCTTAGAACAAGTAAACATCATAGTTAATTGGTTTATGGAGATTGCACCAAAGTTACGATTCTTATAGCAGCCTGAGATTTGAGAAAATGCAAGGAAACGGGTCACGTTTTGAATGACACCAATGAGAGAAGTATGTATTATCTGAATTCAGATCTCAAAATTCAAATATCTGATGTGAAAAAGTCTTGTGGAATATTTTAGTTTAGTTTATTAATATAAAATTGAAAGGCTTTTTGTGAGTCATATTTTAACTGATAAATACTTCTAGAGATTAGTTATTACTTAAAGACAAATAAAAGTCTGGATTTCTGTTTGTTAGTAAAAAAAAAAGTTCTAATGCCTTTAAAACACCATAGGACCCAAAATGGAATATTTTGGTAATCAAAGTATAAATTAATAAAAAATAAAGACAACTTATTTTGGCAAACCTTAGAAATTTTAAATTAAAACATATTTCAAATAAGGAGAAAGAATAGGTATTATACCCCTGAAAAGCATAAATCCATTGGAAAAATTGTTTAAACATAGTATTGTGAGAAGTAAATATTAAGTTCATTTTTAATGTAATTTTTGTTTGCCTCAGAATTGCTTTATCATTGAAGATATGAAAATATTTTTTCAAATTTGCTTATTGGTACTGAACTTTCTCTAAAAAGTTTATAACAACTATGCATGACGTGAGTCCCTGTAACATAAAAACCAAAAAATGGTTTCCAAGCTCAGTTTGGAAATAATGTAAAATATACTAAATATACTAATAATTTAAGACCTTTTGGGTTACACACTGGGTAATATATTTAAATATATATATATATATAACCTTGTCTATATTGATCTCAAGTCTAAGATACAATCATTCATTATCTATCATGACTTTTTCCCTAATCATAAAATTACAGTGTAGAAAAAAAGTTGTCCCAAGTGATGATAGCAAAATTCTGCTTTGAGAAATAATTTTTAATATTTTAACAATTCAGGAAAATGCCAAATGAGTAAGATGTGAAAGGAATATACCAATTAAATCAAATAATAGAACTTCTGTTATTAATTGAATAATTTATTGATTAAAGAAGTTTTGTTTGTCTGTTCCCTCTCCTCCAGCATTTATTACCTACAAAGAGCATTATGTTAGAAGCAGGAGATCCCCCAAAATTCAAGAAATACAGATTCCATGTCGTGGGCAGGGATCTCAATCTAAGGATAGAAAACATATTAGCTAGACATTAGATAAGAGACTTTCTTGGATTATTTGTGACAACTTCTTTTCATGAAAAACCGTTATTTAACTATTTTTGATGGAAACACTTGTAAACTACCCAACTATTCTTTTTTTTTTCATGTCAAAACAAAACATGCAAAATTTAAATTGATTTTCATTCAAGACCATTCTGAATGTCAACCACTATAGATTTTTCTGGGTAGGGCAGTGCCTGTCTGTGGTAGATGGTGTGGTCCTAGACCTGAAGGGTTTTGATTTCCCTTGCTCCCCACCAACTTACCCAGCTTCCCTAACGATGCTGGGGAACATCCCTTAAACATAACACAGGGATTTCCTTGGAGGCAGGGGTCTGAACTGGCAATGGTTATGGTCATGAACTTGGAATGGGTTGTCTCATCCCTTCTGAAATACCCATTGCAGAACTTCATTTTTGTTGCCGGTCTTCTTTATGTTCCTCTTTCTCATCTGTTTTATCTTCTGTTGCTTCATTCTAATCTTTTAAAATGTCTCATGTTGACGATTATATTATGGATGATGTCTGAACCTCTTTTTCAGCTAGTTAGTGAACTAATTCCAAATTCAACATGAGTGCTTTTATGGCTCTGGGCTGTTTTCCCAACATCTGAGGCTACCCAAGGGCCTTGGTTTCCACTATCAATTCTGGCTTGGAAATCATCTGAAGTTTGAGGAATTCTAAAATAAAGGCTTGCAGAAAAGGAATACTATTTCAGAATGAGGGGGGAAATTAGAATATCAAATGGCTGTTTTTTGTTAGTGGGTTCTTAAAATTTGAGATACTGGGTCCCTCAGCTCTTGCCTTGAGTTGCATTGTTCCTGGAAAACATCATAAACGATAAACGATTCCAGTCATCATTTCTCTATCACTATGTGAGAAAGAGGTGAAAATTCCTCTTTCTTGGTTTGTGCAGAGTTGTTTTAAATAAGGTTTGAATAATGAATGAGATGTTTTCAATCTCAAATTTCATATGTTCATTTGGATATTCAGAAATAAAAAAAATTTGAAATGATAAACTATGATATTTCTATATGTTGTTCATATTTAATATACTTTTTGATTTCCAGTTATATCACCAATGGCATAAAAAATTCATGTGTTATTAAAACATTTGTCAGTCCTTATGGAACCTTTCATTCTCTAAGATTCTGAACACTTGTTTTATTTATTTATAGCTAGGATTCAAGTTGTTTATCAGGTAAGGAATTCTACATTTAAATTACCTTAATTTCTTCCTAGTAAACAATGGTAAACAAATTTTCATTAAGCATATTATGTTAATGACCTGAAGTTAAGCATAATGGTTTTAGATTTTTGGATTATTTCGTCTCAACTCTGCAAAGCTTTTCTGTGCAGATTGATAAATTGGATTTTTTTCTGGAGTGTGAGAGAGCGTGATAATCTTGTGCTTTGTATTTGGGCCTCTTTTCAAACAGTTAATGCAAGACTCCTTTTTGAAATTTGGTTTCTGAGGATGAGAATAATGGTATTCCATAGGCCTTCCACGTCACTGTAAAAAATAGTACATCACTCTGTATACTGGGACCTAGTCTGAAATTCATAATTCCAAATTCCTAATAGAATAAGGTGCTTACAATAATTCCTTTCTCTGTAGTAGTATTTAACCCAGTGAATACTTTCCAATTCTGTGATAGGTAAAATCTTCAGGCGGGACAATAAGGGAATTTAATAGAAAATTATAAAAGCCTATAGCCAGTTTTAGCGGCTTAAGGGTCAATTCTTCAGAAATATTTTAAGTTGTTTATCTTAAACAAATGCTGGATTGTTTCCTTGGATAGATTTTAATATTTAAATTAAGAGATGAAAACTTTCCTTAGTATTGGCTGACTTGCTAGTATCAGAATATAGTGAACTATGACCAGAGGATATTTTTACTAGAGTTATTAGCTTTTATTCTATACTCTACCCACCATCATTATTTATCCCTGGGATTATCATATTTCAAACTATTAACCCATAAAAATAACATAACAATAACAGAAATAAAAATAAATTTGGAAATGTCCAGATTCCATACTAACAATTTTTTTTTAATTGGGCTATAGTTGTTTTACAATGTTGTGTTAGTTTCTACTGTACAGCAAAATGGAGTTCTCTGTGCTATACAGCAGGTTTTCATTAGTTATCTATTTCATACATATTAGCGTGTACATACTATCAATTTTTTATGCTTTTATTTTATTTTAAACTTTTGCCAGTCCACATCAAATTAAATACACAATTTTATATATTTTGATTATAGAACAGATACAGTGTTATATTCTGTTTGTGTTCACATAAGTGAGCATTTTATATGTAGTAACAGACTTTTAACTACTGCTTTAGGTTTTATTTAATATTCTAACATGAATATGCTACTATTTCCCTGGAGTCCATTCTATGGTTACCCATTGAAGTTATTTCCAATTTGCTATTTCCAACATTCCAATAATCGTCTAGTAAATATCTTGTAAAAAATAGTATTTCCTTTCTGAGGAATTATTTCTCCAGGAAATCCTCAGGTAAATAATTGCAATGTGTTTAGAAGAATCTTATCCCTTCCTCGGGTGCAGTAAGAAGACTCTTAGTTTCACATATTAACCTTCTTTTCACTGAAGACTAATTTTGTGTGCCCTGTTAGAAACTTGTGATCTTTCACAAACTCTTTAATGATTTTTTTACACTCTCTTCCAATGCTCTATAAGTTCTATAGCACGAGAAGTCTTGTAAGGAAAAAAATGCATTGATCTATTGATCACCTTTTGTTATTTCTTCAAGGCCATTTTGAATCTATTTCGTTCAGCATTTTCTTGTTATCCTAGTCAAATCAGATTACAGAATAATACCAGACTTGGAACAGAGTCCTCCCAAACACATTTTTCAATGTTCCCTTTTCCCTAAAGTTCTTCCCTAAGTGTAGTTTATGAATGACCTTTTAAAGAGCTACCCTGTGATGATAATATGATAGAAAATATCCTTAGTTCTATAGTTCTTGAAGTAAGTGCCATGTAAAAACATGATTTTAAACTTGACTATTCATTGGGTAGTTTCTGAGGTGGAATAGTATTCAATCTAAAGTAAAATTGTATGAAACTTTTCATAAATGGGTATTTTAAGAACATGTATCTCTTTTGTGCATACACAGATCCAGAGAGTTTAAAGTGTTAGAAGCACGTTAATTCCTTTTTGAGTATTGATGTGAGGTCAACATATGGCAAAGGCAGAACAGTGACAGCTGCATTAATCTCAAGTGCGTTTTAGTATTTACATGATACGAGCTACAAACATAGTTTATATTTAATATTATGTGCATCAGTAGAGTTATGTGTCACAATAGTGCTATGAGATAGTCACTACTACTAATCTCGTCTCATAGATGAAAAGAACCAATCTTAGGAAGATTTAAAACATTTGCTCAAGGTCACATAGTAAGGGATGGACCTTGGATTTAGACCCATATATTCCTAGCTGAGTGGCACGTACACTTCAACACTATCATACACCAGAAATGTAATAACTAAATCAAAATTAGTGATGAATGGTTTTGTCTTCTAGATTCTGCTTCAGGCTATAGTGGAAAAGTCTGTAAAACATCAATCTTCCCATCAAGAACAACTGGAGAAGCAAGATGATATACAAAAAGCATCTGATACAAAGTACTGAACACCTGCCAAAGCAGTTAGGGCTTTACAGAGCAAGATCTCAGAGAAAAAAGGAAGCCCTCTTAGGTAGACCAACGTTCTGCATGATACTTCTCCCTTCAGAATACCTTCCAGTTGTTGACATGGAGTCTAGGGAGAGGACAGCCTGAGAAGTCAGAGAGCGTGACTGGTAAGCGACACCAGACTTTGGGGATTCTCAAAAGTAGTAAGAGTTCAGGGCAACCAATCAATCTGGATATGAAAGGGCCATGATCCCTGAGAGAAAGGATGTAGAGAGAGAATAATTGTACTTCCTGAATTTTTAAGTTGTACAAGATACTAAGTTTAGAAGTTAAGGAGGAAGCAGATGAAAACAAAAAACCCAAAGTGAAGATTTCGTTAGTCTTCTTATTTTCACAGTGTTGTCTATTGAGCAATAGAGATTATCATCTACTATCTATCATATTCATCTATCTCTCTATCTATCATCTACCCATCTATCTATCTATCAATCTACTTATTATCTATCTATCTAATCTACCATCTCCATCTATCTATTTACCTGGAGATGAAATCATGAGGTCATCCTTATACCTCTAATTCCAGTCCATCACCATAGAATTCAGACTGGTCTCCCACATTTCCGTTGTGTAATTCCCAGTATCTTTAATATGTTTAGTCGCTTGCTCAATTCTAGAGTACATCGAAAGTAGTTTCATAATAGTCAATCTATGCCAGAGTAAAAACGAATCTCCGGACTAGAATTCAAAACATAGTTACTGCTCTTTCATTCTAGGATGTATAATCAACATACTGTGTTCAAAACCTAGTAGTAGATTAGTTTTACCCTCTCGTCAGTGTGAATATGCTATTCATTTAAAATGCTTTCACTTACTTATGTCTGTATTCCCTCTTAGGGTTTTACCACATTCTTGTTGATTTTATTTTATTTTATTGAGAATGTGAAATATAAAAATGGCTCCAAATGTCGCAACTGCAGAAAAAGTATACTCAAGAGGTGTCTATTCCCAATCCTCAACCCTTTCATCCTATTTTCATTCACTCCTTCAGATAAAAAATTTGATTATTTTATTGCCCCTGCTTTCTCACACAAAAGGTGAAGTACTACATATACTCATTTATAATTTGATTTTTTACTTTACAATCAATTCTAGAAATGTTTCCTTATTTGTTTATATAAATCAAATTCTTTCTTTCCTCCCCTTCATCCCCTTTCTCCTCCTTCTTTTACAGTAGCTTAGTAATCCATTTTGTGTATTCCTACAGTTTATTAAACCAAACTTCAATTTATAAAAATTTACAAGGTCACCAATATATTACAGTTGTCAGCAATGCTGCAATTAGTAACTTTGCTCACATATATTTTTGTATATCACAGGTGAATTTTTAGAGTAAACTCCTAGAAGTAGGTTTGCCAAGATATTCTCAGTCATCTTTTTCTTGGAAGAAGCTTGTAGTATAGTAAACTCAGCAAGAAGACTTTCAGAGTAGAGTGTTCCCTGAGTTATTGTATATTTAAAAAAATTTTAAGGTTGTCTGTTTCTTTGTTTGTTTGTTTTTGGTATTTGTGCCTAGAAATAAAATCTTTCACTTATGTTTTCTACATTGAATTATTTAAAAATGTTTCTCCATTGTTGCTAGCTTTGTACATCATTTTTATCCATTTTTTTCATTGTGGTAAAATACACGTAACATAAAATTTACCATCTTAACCATTTTTAAGTATATAGTTCAGTGGTAATAAATACATTTATAATAATAATGTGCTACTATTACTACCATCTATCTCTAGAATTATTTTCATCTTATAAAACTGAAATTCTATAGCTATCAAACAATAACTTCCCCTTGCCTCCAAGCAAGACTTAACATATGTGGCTTAACATATGGAAAATGTGCCATGTGCACTTGAGAAATATTTGTATTGTTTGTTGGATAGAGTGTTCATATAACTGTTAGATCTAGTTGGTTTATGGCATTGAGTCTTCTATTTCCTTAATTATCTTTTGTCTAATTGTTCTATCCATTATTGAGAGTGGGGTATTAAATTCTCCACCTATTATTGTAGAATTGTCTATCTTTTCATTCTGTCAATTTTTGCTTCATATATTTTGATGGTGTCTGTTAGGTGAATAAATGTTTATAATTGTTATATCTTCTTGCTGTATTCAATCTTTCATTAACATACAATGTCTTTCTTGTCTCTTGTAACTTTTTGATTTAAAGTATATTTTGTCTGATATTGCTATAGGTACCCCTGCTCTATTTTGGTTATTATTTGCATGAAATACCTTTTTCTATCTTATCACTTTCAACCTATTTGTATCTTGGATCTAAAGCGGATCTCTTACTGTGTGGAGAAGGAAAGGATTTCAAACTTGTGAGTGAAGACAGGACCCCATGAAACAGAAAATGCATACAACTGCCTCCTGTTATAATGGTAAAATTTATAAATTTCTATGTCAACTTGACTAGACTAAGCGTGGATATTTGGCTAAACATTATTTCTGAGTGTATGTGAGAATCTCTGGATGAGATTAGAATTTATTTTCTTGGTAGGCCAAAGTCTTAGTTTAAAATTTTTTTTAAATTTTACTTTCAGTATTTTTATTCACTATTTGTAATTCTAGGTCCTTTATCACAAGAAGTCCACCTAGCTAGTTTACACTGCATACTACGTATGGAGATGCATAGCGGGTAGTAACTTTGCCTAACATCATTGAAGCTGTAATGCGTTCCTGTTTGAGCACAGGCTGACCGAGGCTTTCATCTGTCCACTCACTGCAGTGTTGCTAGTGAGCACTTGCTGAGCAGGAACTGGGCTGCACCCTCCTCGCTCCCTGTCATTGTCACTCTTCCTGCTTCTGTGGTGGCTTCTGTGATGCCTTGCTAGTTTTACACACTGATAACTGATGGCGTTACGTGTTGAAGAGTCTTAAAGGTTGTAAGGGAAATCCTGACCCTGCTCAGCTCGACCACCCGTCCCAGTGGATGGGCCTGTGGAACCTGAGCAGATTGGCCATCCTTTCCAAAGTGCAGATGACTCCCAAAGAATGAGGCAGGGGACATTTAAAGCCATGGGTTCTGAAGAGGCTCAATTACTGAAAAGTCCCGAGGTTCTGAATCAAAGTGAGTTATCTTTAATCAACACTCACAAACTATGTACTGTGCCTGTTGAGGCCAAAGGTCAATGTTACTACACTGTTATCAGAGGGAGGTGTGTGCCGGCCATGTCATCCAGGTGTTAAGAAGCCCGTCACATGCATAAAGTTCCTAGATGCACAAAGACAAGGCTTTGGTACTGAAACTGAAGACCTTGTGTACTCAAGAATCTTCACAGCTTATATTGGACATATTTTCTTTTTAGGAATGAAGGAAAATTCTCCCATTTTTGAGCCATTCTTTATGTCAATTCTACAAAGTTGCATGTAATTTTATAAATATTTTTAAAAGATACAGTTTTGTAAATATTTAATATTCTGCTAATTTGATTTTGAAATGTAAATGTCAAGTATTCTGTTTTGGGGTTTTTTATGTTTTATTATACTTTGTTGAAAAGAAAAAACTGTACATTTTTAGAATGTTTTTATGAGTCAATTTAATGTACTGAAAATAAAAATTAAGAAAAATTTATTGAGGGATAATTGAGAAATATAACTGTATAAATGTAAAATGTGATGATTTGATAGACATATACACTGTGGAATGATTACCAAGATCAAGGTAATTAAAACATCCATCACCTTAAAAATAAATAAATAAATAAATAAAATAAAGTGGGTCTTTTGTAGACAGCATATAGTTGGATCACATGTTTTATCTATTCTGTCAATCTCAGCTTTTTGATTGGTGAGTTTAGTCCATTTACATTTAAAGTAATTACTGATAAAGAAGGACTTAATTTTGTCATTTTGCTATTTGTTGTCCATATGTCTTATTGCTATTTCTCCCTCATTTCCTGCATTGCTGTCGTCTTTCATGTTTAGTTGATTTCTTGAAGTGAAACATTTAAATTCCTTTCTTATTTCTTTTTGTATATATTTTTTAGCTATTTGCTTTATGGTTACCATGGGGATAACACTGAACATCCTAAAGCTATAAAGCTCTAATTTGAATTTATACCAGATTAACTTCAATAACATACAAAAACTCTACTGCTTTACAGCTCAATTCCTTCCTTTTTCAATTGTTGATGCCACAAAGTTACATCTTTATGTATTGTGTGCCCCCAAATATAAACTAATAATTGTTTTAGATGCATTAGTCTCTTAAATCATGTAGAAAATAAAAAGTGTAATTACAAACCACTGCTACAACAATACTAATTTTATTCATTGCCCATGTATTTGTATTTACTGAAATGTTTATGTTCTCATACAGCTTCAAGATTCTGTCTAATGTCTTTTTATTTTAAATTACAGGATTCCCATTAGCATTTCTTCCAGGGCAGATCTAATGGTAACAAACTTCCTTGGCTTTTGCTTTTGTTTATCTATGAATGTCTTAATATCTCCCTCACTTTTTTTTTTAACATCTTTATTGGAGTATAATTGCTTTACAATGGTGTGTTAGTTTCTGCTGTATAACAAAGTGAATCAGCTATATGTATACATATATCCCCATATCCCCTCCCTCTTGCGTCTCCCTCCCACCCTCCTTATCCCACCCCTCTAGGTGGTCACAAAGCACCAAGCTGATCTCCCTGTGCTATGTGGCTGCTTCTCACTAGCTATCTATTTTACATTTGGTAGTGTATATATGTCCATACCACTCTCTCACTTCGTCCCAGCTTACCCTTCCCTCTTCCTGTGCCCTCATCTCCCTCACTTTTGAAGGACAATTTTGCCAGATATAAGATTCTTGGCTGACAGTTGTATTTTGTCTGTTTGTTTGCTTTTCTTTTAGCACTTTGAATACGTTGGCCAACTTCCTTCTGGCCTCCAGACTTTATTTTTTAGGGCGGTTTTAGGTTCACAGCAAAATTGAAGGGAAAGTATAGCAATTTACCATGTATCCTCTGCTGCCACACACTCATAGCCTCTCTTATTATCAACATCCGCCACCAGAATGGCACATTTTTTCCAATTGATGAACCTACATTGACACATCATAATCACCCAAAGTCCATAGTTTACATTAGGGTTCACTCTTGGTGGTGTAGATTCCATAGGTTTAGCCAAATACATAGTGCTGTGTATCCATCATAGTAGTATCATACAGAGTATTGTCTTTTTTTTAAATAAATTTATTTATTTTATTTATTTTTTATTCTTGGCTGCATTGGATCTTGGTTGCTGTGCGTGGACTTTCTCTAGTTGCCATGAGGGGGGGCTACTCTCCATTGCAGTGCATGGGCTTCTAATTGCAGTGGCTTCTCTTGTGGAGCACAGGCTCTAGGCACACAGGCTTCAGTAGTTGTGGTGCCCAGGTGTGGTAGTTGTGGCTCACGGGCTGTAGAGTACAGGCTCAGTAGTTGTGGTGCACGAGCTTAGATACTCCGCGGCATGTGGGATCTTCCCGGACCAGGGATCGAACCCGTGTCTCCTGCATTGGCAGGTAGATCCTTAACTACTGCGCCACTAGGGAAGCCCCCAGAGTATTTTCACTGCCCTAAAAACTCTCTGTGCTCTACTTATTTATCCCTCCACCCTTCCAACCCCTGGCAACCACTGATCTTTTTACTGTCTCCATTGTTCTACCTTTTACAGAATATCA
This sequence comes from Neophocaena asiaeorientalis asiaeorientalis, assembly GCF_003031525.2. Classification (NCBI taxonomy): domain Eukaryota; kingdom Metazoa; phylum Chordata; class Mammalia; order Artiodactyla; family Phocoenidae; genus Neophocaena; species Neophocaena asiaeorientalis. The sequence continues at coordinate 59,613 of NW_020175386.1, read as the reverse complement.
TATAGTTGGAATCATATGTAGAATATAGCCTTTTCCAATTGTCTTCTTTTTCTTAGTGATATGCATTTAAGTTTCCTCCAGGTCTTTTTGAGGATTTAATTTTCATATGGTTACATATAAAGAAATAGATTTTTCAAATATTTAAAGCTGTTGCTTGAATCACATAGCTAAAAAGTGATGAAATTAGGACTCATAACCAGATCACCTTCAACTCATTTTTAGGTTCAACTATCTCCCCATTATATCTTGTTTCTTCCATATGATGTTTCTATTCGTTTCTTTGTATTTAATATTTAGGCGTAGGATTTTCTGAGGGCCTTATAAAGATATGTGAAATTTTAAGAAGGACTACATTTATATTTAGTAGACTGCTCCACAGAATATTGGACACAGAAGGGTAGGTACTCAGTCTTTTTTTTTCCTTTTCTTTCATAAGAAATTGACTGTCTAGCACAGAATCTGCCATATAACTGAGTTTTAAATAAATATTATTGTACAAAACGAATAATCCAATGAATAGATGAGTGGATATTACCCTTTGTAGGAAGCATGTATATCCTTTCTGTGTATAACTGATAAGTCTGTTCATGGGGAAGCTTCATGGGGAAGCTTAAACATTTGTACTGCTACCTTCATTTCCATCTTCTAATTGTTTTCTTCAGACATATTATCATGGACCAGATTTTCATTTTTTTAATACACAAAGTAAAAGGATGTGTCACATACTCCTCCCAAACAAGACGTATGTCACCCTTCCAAAAAAAAAAAAAATTCAAGAGTCAGTAGTCCAAACTCCTTGGGAACAAAATGTACAATATAACAACTACAATAATAATGATAGTTGACATATGCTAAACACTTGTGCCAAGTACTGGACCTGTTTCCAGGGATTTCAGAGTGCACAGTTCAAATTGGTGAATAACTAAAATGTTGACCAGGTTTCTTTACTGCTGGACTTCTTTGGAACTTTGATGTACTAAAATGTGTTGTAAATTTTCATCAGGGAGATTAATGTGTTATATTTATAAAATGTATTTATTTGACCATGGATATTTTATTTCACATGACTAGTATTCTCTAGGAACATACTTTGGGAGAAGCTGCTTTAAAGGTTTGACAATGTTCACCCCTTTCATTCCAAGAAGTAACCAACTGGCCATCAACCCAGCCTGCCTGTGACACCAGAGACGTGCTTGATTGAACTTGGCTATGCTCTTCAGTGTGAATGGAATGTTGTATATTTAAGCAACTCAATATAAGCCCATGTTTAATAACAGAGCTCTTAGGAAAATGAATTATTCCTTTTCAGTAGATTTATAGTTAGTCTCTTAGGACACTAGTAAGTAACATTAACTTAGCCAAATTTTGTAGAATGCTTTAGAGTTTATGAAGCTCATATATTATTTCATTTCATCTTCACAAAAACTCCATGAGGTCAGAATTATTTTACCCTCATTTTGTAGATGAGAAAACTGAGTCTTAAAATCGCCTTTTAGGGGCTTCCCCGGTGGCGCAGTGGTTGAGAGTCCGCCTGCCGATGCAGGGGACACAGGTTCGTGCCCCGGTCCGGGAAGATCCCACATGCCGCGGAGCAGCTGGGCCCGTGAGCCATGGCCGCTGAGCCTGCGTGTCCGGAGCCTGTGCTCCGCAACAGGAGAGGCCACAACAGTGAGAGGCCCGCGTAACGCAAAAAAAAAAAAAAAATCGCCTTTTAGCTTTCTCAGTTTCTCTTGGTTTCACACAGGCAGTGAATAATGAAGTGGTAACTCAAGTGCAATTCTTCAAATTCTAGTACTTCTAAATTGTCATATTAATTCTCTTCACTCAAACCACACACTTTCCACCTTCTGGAGTGGCTAGAGAATATACCCTGAGGTTTTCTTCTTCTAATCCACAGAGTAAATCATCAGAACATTCTCTTAGCCTTTTAGTTTCTCTCTTCATGAATTTTGTCCATCCCAACTTTTCCTTTTTTCTTTTATTCTCTTTGCTTTTTTCCTCTAATTTTGCAGATTTTATAAAGCCCTTAGGTATACCAAGATTATTGTGTTTTCCATCTTAACTATTCACATGTTGCCAACTTCTATTTTGTCCACGATGGAATTTCTAGCGCATGGATTTTTTCATGACAGAGCTGAAGAAAGTTTCAGTGTTTGAGATGTTTGGTTTTTCTTTCTCACAGGTTGACTGTTAAATTTGTACTGTACATTTATCAAGGATGCTCTAAATGGTAGTAAAGCTGACAGAGAACACGCAGGGCCTGACGGCTTCACTCCAGTTACAGCTGATTAAAGGCTGCTGAGGCCTGAGGGCCCAGTTTCTGAAAAAGGACCACTAAAACTTGACCAAACAATTCCAGCCTGAACATTTTATTCTGGCTACAGTGGAAATGTCAAGTTGCTTCTTCTTTACTAGGAGAGAAATGCATAGTTTGGAAAATAAAATAAATGCACATGCCAGTGTACCAAGCGTGCAGGTGTACTATATACACAAACAGGAAGACCGCATATAAACTTACAGACATGCCTACGTCTCTAACGATGCCCCTTAATGATTATTACCAACTATTATGATGCTAAGTAATTGGTGCAGAAGAATCCATAATAATAATTGGTCTTATATTTGCCTAGCACCTTTAAGTCCCCAAAATGTTTTCACATCTGTTATCTCATTTGATCTTATCTCATAATTGCGGAAGCTAAGAAGAGAAATCATTATCCCAGTTTTACAGATGAGGAAATTAGAGTACCTCAAGTTTAGGTAAGTTAAGAGTTATTGCATGGCAAGACGGATAATTAATTTAACTTTCCACTGTTGCTCTTTCTGTAAATCTAGTGCCTATATTTGATAATTATAGATTTAGATCATTTTCTGCAAATATTACCTGCACTACAGAGACCACTTTGCTTATTATTGTGTTATGTCAAACAAATTCTCTATTTGTGTGTCTTTGACATTCTAAGATTCTAAGTTACTTGATGGTAGTACAGAATCACAAATCAAAACCACAATGAGATATACCACTTCACACATACTAGGTGGTTCAAGTAAAAGAAGTGGAAAACAAGGATTGGCAAAGATGTAGACAAACTAGAACCTTCTTTCATTATTGGTGGGAATATAAAGTGGTACAACCAAAAGAATTGAAAATAGGAATTCAAATAGATACTTGTATGCCAATGTTCATTGCTGCATAATTCACAATTTTCCAGTGCACAAATTATTCAAAAATTTCCAATTTTTCTACCTACCTTAGAAATATTCCCAGGTAAAGCATGTATCTACATACCCAAATAATGAGCCCAATTTATTATATGCATTTAAATAGTCCTCTCTTTATAAATTCTCTTATTTGGGGTGATGTATTTATCCTACTAAATCTGTAACTTATTTGCCAAAATGCTTTAGTTAATCTAATGGGATCAATCCGGCAAATGATAATTTCATGCATTACACATATTCATTATTTTTTACTTTTAAATCAGTTGCTTATGCTGCTTGTGAAACCATTTTAATAAAAGTTTTTCATTTTAGATTTATATTTCAGTCAACATTTATATTATTCTGGTAACCATTTGTGTTTCTGGTTCCCTGTGTATCATGCCATCACATAAGTTCTTCCATGTAAAGAGATTTCTAATGAATATAGGACATTTTGTCTCTTTTCTTCTTGCTTTCCTTTCAAGGATTCTGGACAGATTTTACTGTGCTAACTCACGCTGGCCAAGAATTTAAATTTTAGCATATCTTGACTCTACAATTGGTGATTGTTTTCCAAATACTAAGGTACCTTGTGATTGCATTAATGCATTCAGACAACCATTTAATAGTGAAAATGTAGTTTAGCTTTTTCCAAATTAATTTTATTTGGTATGGGCCATTGACCATTTTCTTCTGAAATGTTCATAATTTCCAACATACAAGGGTGTGTATTTTTAAATGTTTTTCCTAAAATCATTAGAGTATTTTTTCTTTTTCCTTCTTACTATTTTAACCAGGAGCTTTTCATTACACTATCCCACCACATTTTCCTCTTTAACTCTCAGCCTTCATTTATTAGTACCTGAGGACTGAGTCTCAAAAATGCTGATAAAAACTCCCCACAGAGTCATTAGAAGAGCTCAGCTTAATACAGTACCTATAAAACATGTTGGAAAAAGAGAAATTATTGCTTGTGGCTTGAAAATAATGCCAACTATAACTATAACAGGTCAGAGAAACATAAGCTGTGATTTTCCTTTATATTTAACTTTGGGTTTATTACAAAATTTACTTAGAGTGTTATTTCTTTATTTGTGTTTTAATAATAAATCTTAGAAAATGATAACTAAGGTATTTTAATGTACATACTTAGAAATTCTATTTCGAAATGCAAAGATATAATCTTGAAAAAGCTTTCTCTAAATATGACAAAATCCACAGCTACTCTAATTCAGAGTATTATTATTTGTTTTTTTTTAAATCACAGGTTTTAAAAGGCAAAAAGTTTCAAAATATCTTTTCAAGTATTCCATCTTACAAATTTTTAATTTATTTATTCACTTGCTGAATTAACATTTGCCAAGTGTCACATTTTACACCAGTTTCTGTGCTCAGTCTTTGTGTAAACAAAGAAGAATGAGATGTGTTCAGTGACCTAATGATTTACTAGACAAGAAGGCTAGCTAGGATGTTGACGTCAGTACCAGCAAAATGCTTTATGAGGTCAAAGAATTGATTCCTCCTGGAGAGTCATCTCAAGAAGGTGATGTTTAAGATGTGCCTTATCAGGTTGAATAGGGTTCTGACCAAGACAGATGGAAGAGGAGTGCATTTTGGGTAAAGGGTCTGGAACGAACAAAGGCCCTAAGAAGTGAAAGCACCTGGGGTATTTTGTGAATATGTGGAATTTGATATGGTAATAACACAAGATGCTGTAGGAACGAGGGTAGGACACAAGACTGGAAATCTAGCATGGAGGTAGTTCAGGAAGAATATGCATAGGTTTACAAATGAAGATAAATTTGAGAGTTTTCCTTCGTCTCTTCTTACCCATTATATATACTTACACTAACAAGAAAGCCTAAAGAACACACATATTCACCCCAAAGTAAGCTGTTATAAATCCACAGAGGTAAGTTCTAGGAACCTTCAGCTCTTTACTAAAGAGACAAAGTGTTTTCTCCTTCTTATTCTTAGACCCAGCACTGCTCTGCCAAAACTGAATCCAAGATGTGAAAGGGGATGAAGCAGAGAAGACTGAACAAGAAAGAGTAGATGGAGATTAATGCAACCCCCAGGGCAGGAGGATGTGGACCAGGCAAGGGACAATGGAACGTGAGATAAAGAGATCCAGAGTCTAGACCAAACTATGCAACATCTGGCCCCAAGGTTTGTGAAATTTGCTTAACCTTTCAGAGGTTGCATTTCCTTTTCTGAACCAAGAGAGATGACTTGGCAATATTGGACGTCCTTCTGGATATAATATTTCATGGCTATAAGACTTAAGATTACAAAAAGGACATTGAAAATCACAAAGATAAATTTCAATCGTAGCTTTGCCTTTAATTGACTGCATATCCTTGAATATCTTCACCGAGTTTTAATATTTATAATATAGGTTAATAATAGCTATATCTACTCTGCGCATGCATACTTGAAAATACATGGGGAGAATTTCACAGACTACACAAGGGCTGACGTTTCTATTTTTATGACTGAATTTAACTAAGTGTAAAATCAGTGTGAAGGTATGCACCCTATTGGGTCCAGTTCTACAACAGCGTGAACAAATTGAGCAACCTCTGAGAGGCTGAAGGCAAAAGGGATCAAGGTTCATGCAAGATTAATTGTCCATCTCTTACTGGAAATGCTCCACCAAAATTCATAGCCAAAGCAGCCAGGCAAAGGGTAGTGCTAACAGAGTACCCCTCATGTACAATCCATATCACATATACAATCATAACCAGGTCCATAAGTTCTAACCATTTAAATAAATAATTCCATGGCCAGAGTCCCTTACCTTACAAATGATTTTCTGTTGTGACTGAGCCAACCATTGTTCTGGGTCATCTGATAGCCTCACATAGGCTGACTAGGACTTTTACCAAGAACAGAGTAAGAACCATGCTATGCACTGTGACAGACATGGCTAGAACAAGTCATTTATTATTTCTTTTCAGCTTCTCAACAACACTGAAACATAGATCCTATTGTTCCCACTATATAGATGAGAAAATGTTGAGTCCCAATAAAAGGAAGATTTTTTTCTCAAGGGCATACAACTAGCACTGTCACAAGGAGACTTTGAAGCTCCTTCTATGTGATGAGAAAGACAAAATGTCGGCAGGTGCATGTTTGTGTGCACGCATGCGTGTATGTGTGTGAGTGTGTGTGTGTTTGCGTGTAACTTATTGAATGATGAATATATAGTAACATCTTTTGGTTACATGAGGTTAATGTGCATTGAATAAGCGTAAATGGCTACCTTTTTCTCATGAGTCAAAAAGAACTATTTGTCAGCTTTGAAAAGCACTTCTCCCTCTAACAGAATTACATTGACGGTGGAATCCATTTATAAGAAAGCTACACATAAATGTCATTTACCCTGATCATGTCCATAAATGGGATGTGCAAACCGAAGTGGGAAACATTATTTTAAAAGAAAAAGCAATGCATATTTGTTTTGCAAATTGTTTTCAAAATATACTAGATGAAGGATCCTTCTTTCTCCTAATAATGATTCCTTACCCAGTAGCTAAGTACAAGTCTACATGTCTACGTACTGTCAACTCATCTTCCTGCCCAGTAATCGAGATTTATGGTACATCTACTTTTCTCCTTCATCTGTGAGGTCCTAGGACATTCAGGTAGCCAATCTGCCCTTAAATATGTCTCTAAGGAAATGGTGCTAATTAGTATTGGAATTTACAGCCTTCCATTTTATTGACTTGTCCTACTTTCTTCGATAATTAACTAATGAGTAAAGTAATGAGCTATGTTAGTCAGTCATGCTGTTCAATTAAACGGCAAATCAATTATTGAAAATAGTTTCGGACAGCTCTAATGTTGGCATGATGTGTGTGTGGATGTGTGTGTGCATATTGAATGCAAGTGTAATTATGTCCTAGATATTACAAAGTCAGTCTACGTGAGGATGTTAGGACAGAAAAGGCCCTTCCTTTATGACTGCAGTACAAAGAAGATCGGATGCCGAATACAAATACGTCATTATTTGTCTATGTCCATTCTACAGTTTGTAACTTTTACTTAACCGAGACATTGTAGCTTCTTTGGCTTGTGTGAAACACATTACAAAGCAGTGTCTAGTGGATGGGTAATAAGAGAGAAGGCAAAGAAGCAGGAATCAACTTTTTCACTTTAAAAAAGTGTTAAGGGCAGTATGGTTGAAGTGGAAAATAGGTCTAGTGGTGATTTAACTTTTTAATCTCAGGTGGTTCATCTTAGATACCTTCCTGTTCTTTAATTATATTGGAAACATCCTTAAGTGTGAAAAGTTTGTCTAAAGTACAGCAGATAAAAATTTATTGGGCATGAGAGCATAATTCAATCTCACTGTAGAGTGGGAAGAGAACAGGTACACACACACACACACACATATCTGGTAGACTAAAAGCCAAATTGGCAAAGTGCAAAGAGCCTTTGTAAGTCTCTGGCCTTGAAGCTTCCCTTGAAGATAGGTAAATTGATAGTTGGCTGACCAACCACACTGTCATTATATAATTGAGCAGGACCCTATGGGGCCTTCCCAGGACAGGCCCTCCCCCGTATCCTCTGCTTTAGTTCCTCTGTGAAGTGCCTAGATAACAGTACCTGATGCACATTTCCTGAGTTGTCTTACAGATGCTAAACCCACAACCAAATGGAAGAAATTAACTATCTGATGACCAAGAGCGTGTAGCCCCCAGACCTACTGGAGCCTAAGGATTGGTTGTGTTAACCCCTGTGACACCACCCTGTTACCTCACCATCAACCAATCAGAGAATTGTGAACAAGCTCATCACATATCTTGGGACTCCCCTTCCTTACCTGGCCTTTAAAAACACTTTGCTGAAATCCTTCAGGGAGCTCGGGGTTTTTGAGCATGACCCACCCATAATCCTCATCTGGCACCTTATAATAAATGCTGTACTTTCCTTCACCACAACCCGGTGTCACTAGATTGGCTTTACTTAGTGGGCAACCAGACCCAAGTTTTGGTTCGATAATAATTTATGATCTTTTCTACTTTCAGTTTCTCACTCAGTTTCTTCAGATGTGCCTGTCACCTACACATCTTCCCTTTGCATACCTTGTACTGGTAATTTACTGTGAGTTTTAGATAGAACACCCTATAGTTTTTCCACCTGCTCTATATTGATCTCAAGTCTAAGATATAATCACTCATTATCTATCAGAATTTTTTCCCTAATCATAAAATTACAGTGTAGGAAAAAAGTTGTCCCAAATGGTGATAGCAAAATTCTGCTTTGCGAAATAATTTTTAATATTTTAACAATTCAGGAAAATGCCAAATGAGTAAGATGTGAAAGGAATATATCAATTAAATCAAATAATAGAACTTCTGTTATTAATTGAATAATTTATTGATTAAAGAAGTTTTTGTTTGTTCCCTCTCCTCCAGCAGTTATTACCTACAAAGAGCATTATGTTAGAAGCAGGAGATCCCCCAAAATTCAACAAATACAGATTCCATGTTGTGGGCAGGGATCTCAACCTAAGGATAGAAAACATATTAGCTAGACATTAGATAAGAGATTTTCCTGGATATTTTTGGTATACGTTACCCGTTCAGCCTAGTGCATTTTTTTTTAAACACGGCATATCTTAGCTCACAATTCTTCAAAAATATCAGTTACAACACCAAAGATTATTCAAACTCGTAATAATCTATCATTATTTTTAAAAAAAGAATTTTTAATTTGAGATCTGCTCCACCCTTATTTCATTTTCATGACAGCCTGTTGCCAGCAAGACAGTAGAATGATTATTATATTTTCCTTTAATATAACTTATGAAGATCCTCATTTTAAGGTACTTAGATTCTTAAGAATATCTTCTTTCAAGGAAAACTTGAGTAAAGCTTTAAATGATAAGACTTTTGTTAGCTTGAGAGAATGCAGTTTGCACCTTCAAAACATCCTCAAATTCTTTAAAGGTGTAAATATTGTTTTTATCCCCTAAAGTACAGTTTAAAATCTTAAGCTTCAAAAGTGATTAAGCGCTATTATAGGAAAAACAAAGCAAAGCAAATCAAAACCAGGTCAAAAAAGGCAACAGCAAGTTTTCATTTCCAAACAGTTTTAATTCTGTGTTTGTGTTCTTGCCTGAAACGAGGCAAGGAACACAAACATTCCCATATGAATCAAATTAGAATTTACATATGAATTACATTAGAAATATGAGCTCCATCAAGGAATAATTAGCACTGTCCTGGGTTATGTGAAGGCGAACAAAATTAAATAAGAATGATTTCAAAGGCAAGTTTTGTTTTGCTTCTTCAACTAAGCTGGTTTAATCAGTGATAATGACTGAAATAAATCCACTCCATCTAAAGTAATGTACAGCCTACCATATTGTGTGAAATGCCAGTACTGACTTAGTAAATCATAAAGTCAATGAGAGGACATCACTCATGAGTCTCTGACGTGGTTACTTTGTGCTTAATGCCAAGTGTAGGGGTGGGAGAATTTGAACCAATCAGAAAGCACAGTGGGGCCAATGTTACAAAAATATTCCAGGGAGACATCATAAAAGTCAAGGAGACTCATAGAATCACATCATACCTGTTTTGTGTTGCATTTGTTGATGTTGTTACTGCAATTGTTATTTTATGCTCACTGAGGACAAAGACTGAAATTTCTCTCTACAAAATGGTAGTGCTACTTAAGAAAGAGACAAAATACAATACCAACTGGAATCAGCCGGGTGACATAGCTGTGCTTCAGCCACTAAACAGGGCTATGGTTTATGAGTGCCTCCTCTAATGAGCTAAACTCCAGTGACCATAAAACTGAAATATAATTATGACATTAAAGATGCCTATATTTGAACTTAATTATTAATTAATTTAATGAGAGGAGAGGAGGTTGTAAAATTGCTAATTAAATGGCTCTGTAAAACTGCAGACGGTGGAGGATTTACCAAATGATGAATCCCACAACACTATTTTTGCTATATCAATATTCTATTAATATACAGTATGCCAGAGGAGCTAGCTAGAAGGTTGTTGTTAAGTTGATGTGCAGGTGTGCAGTGTGGCATGACCTAAAATTCTAAATGACAGCAACCTTGAGGATACTTCAGCCCCTCCATTTAGAGTAGATACTGGAGTCTGTGAAATGAACTGAGTAGGTCAGGACGCAGCTCATCTGACTGCAGGTACACAAAGCATTTTTTTTTTTTTTTGGTTGAGCCACTGTCTTAGATCTTGTCTCGTGATGATTGGAGTGTCAAGGGTCAACTTGCTTTGTATTACCCAAAAGTGTGGGTTTGCAAGAAGTCTAAATATTAATCCATCTTAAAAATAAGACAACACTTCATATTACATGCTTGTGGAAACGCAATTCAATTAAGATGGCAATTCTTGGCAATTAATGTACTGGAACAAACAAACTTGGATTTTAGCATGAGATAGACATAGGTTCAAATTCTGGCTGGTTCTAACCCATCAGCGAGGTGACCTTGGGAAAGCAGATACACTTCTCTGGACATCAGTTTCTTCAGCCGTAAAATGGGATAAATATTCCTAAAGTCATAGGGCTATTGGAAGGATTATATTAATATAATCTGTAATGCAACTAGTTCAGTGCTTACCCATAGAAGGTGCTTAAAATGAGAAATAAGTAAAGCAAAACTCTAGGTGTTGAATTAGGACTTGAGAGGGGCAATTTGTGAGATGCACACACCACACCATGGTGTGAAATGGTCCTTTAACCTCAGCACATAGGAAGCAGTATTCAACTAATGGCAGGCTTTAAACCTAGAGTCATCGGGAGAAAAATGTCCCTTTTCATTGTTCAATCTAATTCAGAGGAATTTTTATTGAAGCACTTTTACCCTACTGAAGTCAAATTTGAGCTGGAAAAAAATATTTAATGACACATTTCAAAGAATAGCTAAGTGAAATTCAAGGTAATTACAAATATGGTATGCTAATTGCTCACACAAGCTTAAAATGTCCTTATCAATTTGAAAAGTATAGTACACAGATTTTCTTATCATGAAAACATCCAAAAATGGATTCAAATTAAGTGCATGACATTGTGTGAATTACTTAAGTAAATCCAAAGTCCTTGCTCTTTTTTCATCCCCTTATTGTACAAACAAGCATTTCTTATTAATAAGGAAACAGATTGTTCCTTCCTTTACTTAGAATAAGTATAAGAGCTGACATTCCCACTCGTCCACTATCTAGTCAGCATGAACTTCAGTTCTTTCAAAAGCCAGTGACCATTATAAAAATCAGAATAATCAATGAGTTAAAGAATCTACCTAGAAGGGAAGGCAAATCTTTCTATTTACTAACAAAATGAATAACTGAAAATGTTATTGATTATATTAGAGTGGCAAAATTCATTGACAGACTTGAAAAACTTGGGCTTTTACTAAAAATCCATTTATGGGTGAGGATTTAATTATACACATCTCATGATGAGCATGTCTTAGAGGTCTGCTTATGATTTCATGATATCTTGATTCCTAGAGTGGACTTATGATTACAAGGAAAGTCTGAAAAGATTAACTAACTAATCTTGGATTAGCTACTTTCAAACTAATCGAAAAAGCGAAATAATTCAACTCATCAGCCAAGTCCCTGATTGGTATCATACAGCACAAGATGATACAGTGTGTTGTATAATTATAGTTGAACGATGTCACAGTAAAAGCTTCAGAGGCAAGGAAGGGCCTTTTCCTTAAGTCTGAAATAAGTGGAAGGATTTATGGCGACAAAAATCAGTGAATCAGTAGTAGGAATATGATGAGAGAGAAATATTATTCATAACGAGGTTTACACGTAATATTTTAGTCTTTCCCTACACGTGCATGCACACACATGCACACAAGCACATATAGGCACATTGATACACAAATACTGGGTAGTGGAAGCATGTGAACATTTATTCTAAGTACAAGAAGGGACAATTTCCTTATTAATAAGAAATGCTTGCTTGTTTTTTAATGAAAGTTTTTGATGACTCTTAAAGGCTAGATGAATATCTCAAGGGGATCCCAGGAGGTCCCTCATCCAACCACTTCAAGATAGTGGACAGCATGGACACCCTTCATGCTGAGAATCACTAATATCCTCCCGTCCCTTACCCTGTTAACAACAGTCATACAGTTCAAGCTTTTCCACTCACTGCTTTCCTGGGTCCACCTGCTAGCACCAGGGGCTGCAAGGAAAAAGGGGAATCCTCCTGTGCACAGAGGCCCACCAGCCTCCAAGAGGTTTCAGTTCTAGATTCACTGTACCTCATAAACCCATTCCACATATAGTCACCAAAAAAGCTTAAACCTGTCGGAGCTATCAGTTTTGTCAAAGACTATTATTACCTCTTCCTCACTTTTAATCCACTCTCTATACAGAAGCCAGAGGAGTCTCGATCTGACAGATCACTGCAAATCGGACCTGGCCATCTTCTTTTAATGACCTACCATTGTTTTTAAGACCCAATTCCAGATCCCTACACTGACTACCAGGCCAAGGCCCAGGAAGAGTTACCCAGATCAAACTGCGGCCAGCATCCCACTCGTTGGTCCCTGCGACTCTGCAAGGATCTTCCTGCCTCAGCCTTTTACAAAAGGTTTTGCTTCTGTCAGGTATGCTTTTTCTCCCTCTTTTCACCAATCTAACTCACCACTGCTTGCTACCGGGTGTTCTTAACAACACAGTATCATCAGACTTTGTAGATCGCCGTTAACCTGAGGGAAGACGATGTGTATCTCAATGATTTTAATATTTTAATATACCTTTCTATTATTATGCATAACAATGAACACCTTTTCAAACTATGTGTACTCCCATTCCTCTGAACTGCCTTTTCATGGCTTCTCTTTTTATTGATATGAAGGAGTGCTTCCTGTGTCAAAGTAACTAAACTTTTCTATTTGTTTTACAAATATTGTAAATATCCCCAGGATACTCTTTGTTTTTGACCTTTTGTACTTTTTCCACTTCAGATTTTTAATACAATTTTTATGTATTCAGATTTTAAAACATTAACGAAATAGTTTCTGGGTTTTGTATTATTCAAAAGGATTGATACAAAGGATTCCACATGTATAAAATTATAAAAGATAAACATTTCCATGTTCTATTGCATAAATTTGCAGTTTTATTGTTATGTTTGAATTGTTAATCTACCTAGAATCTTGAGTGAGTAATGAGAAAGAGATCTATGTTTTTTTAAGGTGGACATCCAGTACATGTACCATCATACATCTTCACTAATACAAGTGTCACCTTTATTGTAAACCATTATATTTCTTGGGATCTATTATTGGAGTCCATTATGTTCCATTGATGAATTTTTTACTAAATGTTTGTAATTATGACAGCTTGTTATACCTTTTTCCCCTAGAATTTCCTCAGAAATTGTATACGTTCATTTTTTAATATTTATTTCAGTATAGGTGAAGTAGTAACAAAATAATCATTTTGGTATTTTTATTGAATTTTGTTACTTGTATAGCTTAATTAGGGGGAATCATTTGTGTTATAATGTAGTCTTACTTCATAAGATGAAATAGATGCTTTATTTATTCAAAAATTTTAAAAGTTTTCAGGAAAATTTTAAAGTTTTTTTATATAGAAATTGTATATTTTTGTTGTATTCATACCAAGGCACTTTATATTTTTGCTACTGTTATAAATTGAATCTTTTCTTCCATTGCATATATATGTTTTCCAGCTTTGTTGAGGTATAATTGACAAATAAAATTGTACATGTTTAAGGTACACAACTTGAGGATTTGATGTATGTATATATTGTGAAATGATTACCAAAATCAGGTGAATTAACACATGCCTCACCTCACAAATTTACCCTTTTTGTGTGTGTGGTAAGAATACTTAAAATCTACTCTCTTGGCAAATTTCAAGTATACAGTACTCCATTATTAACTACAGCCACCATGCTGTGCATTGATCAGCATCTCCACACTTCCCCCCCACCCTCCAGCACTTCTCAACCACCATTCTACTCTCTGTTTCTGAGTTCAACTTTTTTAGGTTCTACAGACAAATGAGACCATACAGCATTTTTCTTTCTCTTCCTGGCTCATTTCACTTGGCATGATGCCCTTTAGATTCACGCATGTTATCGCAAATGGCAGGAGTTCTTTCTTTTTTATGGCTGAATAATATTCCATTATACATATATTACATTTTCTTTATCCATTTTATTTTTTAACTCTTGGTTTTATAATCGGAAAGCTATTGATTTTTCAAAGTAACTTTTTTATTAACCTTATTAGGATTTTTTTCAGTTTCTCAATTGCCTCTTCTACCTACATAAAATAATCTTAATAACAATATTTCCTTACCTTTTCATTTTATATGCCATTTCGTTCTCTTGTTTAATCGTATTAGCTGGTACCACCAAATATTACTATCTTTTAAATGGTAAGATAGTGACAGTGGACATTTTTGTTTTCTAACAATTAAATATTAAACTGCAACTACATCAAAGTACATGTTAGACACTTCCAGGAGAGTCAAAGGATACCTTGTGATATTTGGAGTATGTTATTAGAAAATTTATTGCATAAGAGGGGAGCTATAACTTAATAACTCTAATTTTAGATAAAAGCTCTAGGTGAGATAAAAATGAAATACTGTCAAAGTTTAGATAAAATAGAGATTTGTTCTTCTAGGTAGGTAAGTTTATATGGCACCAGTGCAGTAATGCTGAGCTCTTCACAGTAGCACTTGAGGTCAAGGGGTCATATTGATCAAAGGTTTGGAGGTGGAATTGCTCATATGCATACCAGAAACAGTAGTTTATGATAATGAAGAGACTGAGTAACCGCAGGTTCGATGTTTAGTGTGGACACACATCAACTCATAATAGTTACATGCTAGCGAATAACTTCTTCTTCTGGGTGCACAGGATTTACTCCTTGACTTTTCAGCTTGGGTGGTTCCCATCTAAGCTCTTCATGATTAATAACATGTATTCATTTGTATGTACTTTATGTCTTTTATTTTCTGATGAGGGAAGTGTATGGAACTAGAATAAACCTCAGTCCCTTAATATCCATGTTACTTCTGGAGGAAGGAACTGCAATTTTAGAACAGAGGACTTGTTGAAACGAGAACAACAAAATCTCGTAAAAGAAATTCTTCAGTTGAAAAAAAACACAGATTAGTTTATTGAGTAAAGTAAGCATGATTAAAGTAACTGTACATTCAAATGTAATAGACTGGTGAGGGTAGGAAATGGGAAGCATAGTGAGTTAGGACCTGTACCTAGAGTGGAGTGAAATGGATGTAGTAGCAGACAAGAAATGTTAGAATTCTAAACTCAGTTCTGTCACTGAGCAGCTGATTGACCAAAATAAAGTTATTAAATTTCTACACGTACCCTATATCTTACAAAATTACGGAAACAGCTCTAATCCTCCTTTTCTTTAAAGTTAAAGTAAAATCAAGAATGTCTATACTAAATACGTTACCAATAAATCATAAAAATGTAACCACAGCAACAGACTTTCTGAGTTACAACACATGTGGGTCTTTATCTATGGCCCACTGCCATTTAGGAAGAGAGCTTTATTTTTAAAAGCTATAATTTTTTTAAAAGGACATATGGGAACTCAATGCATTCTTCAACAAATAAAAAAGCCAAAACATCTGGTATACCAAATGGAGAGGGAGAAGAAAATGGGCTATTTAGGGACGCCATCTTTTAACAGTGCAGGTGTATACTGATAATCATTTGGCTAGAAAAATGCTCTGCCATACCTGGCTCCAGATTTCCGCTTTGAAGGAATTGTAGATAATTGAGAATAGGTTTATAAAAGCTTTGCTCTCCATTCCTAATTATGACATAAACTTTCTACCTACTGGGCTGCTTTACATTTATGACCCTGCATTTGTAATCTGAAAAGTGTTAAATATGCTTCGCTTTACAAGCACTTGATCCATCATAAGTTAAAAGTTGCATTGGGGAGGTGATGAAATGTCCCATAACGTGGGTACATAAAGAGAAGACAGTTTTTCCTACATAAAAGAGAAGAATCAAGAGGGAGCTGATCAAACTATTGAATCAAGGAATAAATGAAAGAGAGTTGGGGCTGGGAGATTATTCATGACTACCTCCTTGCACGGTCTTAAAGTAGAATATCAATAAGTAATATGAGCAAGAAAGGGATGATACCTTGTCCATCTCTCATCTATAAATTCATCAAGTAACATTACTGTTCCTATTCAAATCTCAAATGTACGAAGAATTTGAGATGGTGGTACTTTTAAAACTTTATCTAAAATAACAGCATTTATCTTAGATTAAATGCAAAACATACTTTTCTATTAATATTCAATAAAATAGTAAGCAAGGAATTAAAGGGTATTAAAATGTTATCTCCCCATATAGCTCTGTGATAAAAATTGTGTAGGAAATTCTAGGAAGTTCTTGGTAGTAGGAATTCTAAGGATCTTTAATATAATCCATTAATGTGCATTATAAATCCTCAAGAGAAGAGAAATCTAATGCTGCATTTCCCAAAGGTATTATATAATGGAGCCCTTGTACAATGACACAATGGAACAAAGGCTCTGAGGCTCTTTCTAGCTCGAAGATTCTTCTTTTCCATGAAATCTCTTTATTCAAAAAACTTTTGAAGTACACTCTGTATGGAGTTTCACATTAGAAAACATAGATGGACACAAAGGAATGTTAAATTAAATTATTGTCCTCAAGGACCTGACAGTCTATGGAGAATGGAGGGTGACTAGAAAGTAATATCAGGGAAGGCACTGATTTTTGTCTTTTTAAAAAATCACTGCTGTATTTCCAGACTACTCTCTGGTAGATAGTAGGCATTTAGTAAATATTGAATGAATGGATGATGGTAAGGTTGTGAAAGGGCTAGAATGGTAATGACTGTACTTATACTGGATCGCTCTTTCTGCAGTGAATAGGGAGTAGTTTAGATCACTTGAGCAGGGAGTGTTGAACAATCTCTCTTTTACAGATAGGATTGTACGCAAGCTGTCTTAGAGCTTGCCAATGAAGTATTCAAACTAGACCAACATGAAGCTAATAGGACTGTTTAAATAAAGTTTACATATTTTATTATCCACAATATGTAATTAAAATGAACATAAGCAAAATTCTCCGCACAATGGCTATTCAGTTTTCACACAAAGGTAAAGCCTCAGAAATATGCGTTTATTTTTCAAAGACCAGCCCTCCAAGTGAGAAAGATATTGCTCTTATAAAATGTTGTTACATGACATGGATATATTAAGGGACTTTACAGTGAAGTAGAACTGGATTCAAATCTTAACTCTCCTTCTTAACTCTCCTACTTACTATATAACTTCTCTTATGTTAATTTTTATTCACTAAAAGATTTTAATAAACCAATCTACCGGGGAGTTCAGCCTGCTGTTTTTATGCCATACTGTAAGTCTATTTCTTCATACTGTGTCATCAGTGAAGAAGAGCTAGTTTCCATTCTCTTCATTGAAGTATTTTAATGCGTGTATGTTTTTATACATTTTCCAGTTCTTTGTACCCTTAGTCACAATTTGTGATATTTTACTCTGTTCATTTGTCTTTTCCTAGCATATTCATATCTTAACTTTGATCACCTCAGTGAATTCTTAGGCTTAGCATACAAGGTAACATACATCCAAGGTTCACAGAAGGATCCAGATTTATATATGTATAACCAGAAAAATATAAGAATCACAACCACAAGAACAATGGCAAACAAATGTAGAGACAGAAATGAGATCTAAAGCAAAGGTATATTAAATAAATCATCTGTAATACACCCAGCTGTGGTAGAAGCACCTGAAGCTGACCTCTCCACCGGGCACAGACCTAGTCAGATAACAAATCATATTCTTAGTGAGATATCCCCAAATTTGATATGCATTTAAACACTGAGTAAATATGAAAAGACTGCCAAGTCTCCCCCAGCAATCTCATATATTTACATTCTCTGTATTTGACAATAATAAAGGAGAAAATAGGAGATATTTCAGTCGTCAAGAGGAAATACAGACCATGCAGAAAGAAAGAGAAGGGGCTGTTTTGATGTTAAAAAGCATTGCTATTATAAAATAAATAATACCTAATATTTACTGAGTACTTATTATATGGCACACATTCTGTCGTATTCTTTTTTTTTTTTTTTTTTTTTTTTTTTGCGGTACGCGGGCCTCTCACTGTTGTGGCCTCTCCCGCTGCGGAGCACAGGCTCCAGACGCGCAGGCTCAGCGGCCATGGCTCACGGACCCAGCCACTCCGTGGCATGTGGGATTCTCCCGGAATGGGGCATGAACCCATGTCCCCCGCATCGGCAGGCGGACTCTCAACCACTGCGCCACCAGGGAAGCCCCTTATTCTTTATATTCATGATTTTATTATAGACTCTCAGCAACCCAGTTAGGCAGATAATCATTAACCCCATTTTAACAGTTCCAAGGAGTGAGTCTTAATAAGTAGCTTGCCTGAGATTATTGGACTAGTGAGTGAGTGAAGAGAGATCTATAGTAGGACCGTCTAAGTACAATTAACTACATTGATATTTACATTTTCTTTTTTTGACATTCTAAAAGTAATTATTTATATTGGACTTTGAATAAGAAAGCTTAGAGAAAGATGTGTTTGAAGAGGAATGTTACAGAAACAGACACCAAGCTAGGCTTTTCTCAATATCTACTTAGAATACAGAAATCAATTAGAGTCAAATTTGTAAAGCAGGTAATGTATCATACATGGTGTTAGTCACCATGGTTACTTACATTAAACTTTCTCTCTGGTGCTTCTTGCTTTTTGTTTCTGCTTGCAATTATGCTTACCCAAGAAGAAACGTTTTCTGTTGTTGTTCGGTACTTTTATAAAAAGCCATAGACGTTATCATCCAAATGTAAATTTGTTATGAGAGCCATTAATAGCTACCTAAGCCAACATGTCATCAGAAGATACCAGAAGGCTTGTTAAAACACAGCTTACTGGGCTTCTGACTTACTAAGTTCTGACTTACTAATTTCTGACTTACTAGTTCTGGGGAGGGACCCAAACATTTGCATTTTTTAACAAGATGCCAAATGATGCTAATGTTTCTAGTCCAGGGACCACACTGTAAAAAACAAAACAAAACTGTGAGGTAAGTATAAAGTTGTTTAGTTGGTCACATTCTTGTGCTGTAATATTTTTGGCAAGAGGTTCTAGTCAAGAAAGCTCAACTGCATATCAAATTGAGGTGCTGGAGAAAGAACTAGATCTTGCCCGTTCCTAAACTGTAGAGACATAAACATCTGGGATGGACCTGAGCAATCCTGAAAGAGGTTCACTTTCAAGGAGGGACAGTGGGGAGCCCTGAAAGGGAACTCACGGTGTCACAGCAGTAGGGTACGAAGTCAAGGAAAGTGAGCCTGAATTTGTGGAGACAGTGGTTTCAGAAGAAGTAGGTGCTAGAATTTATCCCAAACTGGTGACCCCCGTACATGTGTGGTTTCTGGAAAAGAGGTACTGCATTTGATCATTAAAGAAACCTAAGAGTAAATGCTACCATATTTTCAGGCTTAAACAGCATTCCTGTGGATCCCAAGCTTAGGGTAATTTAAAGCAACTGAAGTTTATTTGCTCACAGTTCTGTTGCCTCTTCTAGTTTCCAGGGGCTGCCAGCATTCCTTGACTGTGGCCACATCACTCCAGTCTCAGCCTCTGAGTCACACTTCCTCCTCCTCTTCCTTCTGTTAATTCTCCCTTTGTCTCACTCTTATTAGGACATTTTGTCATTGGATTTAGAGCCCACACAGATAATCCAGGATAAATCCTTCACTGAAAATCCTTTACTTAATCACATCCTGTGCCATATAGGGTGACATTTATTCTTTTACTATATAAGGTAGTTGTATTAGTCAAGGTTCTCCAGGGGAATCAGGAAAATGGAGCCAAGAGGATATATATCTATATCTATATCTATATATATCTTCCATATTAGGTTTCCAGACTTTTGCATTTTTCCACATTTGGTTACATATATCAATATACAGAAGGATTCTTCATCTAGTATACTATGAAAATAACTTGTAAAACGAACATGGATTACTTTTTTTTTTTTTTTTTTTTAGGGATACGCAGGTCTCTCACTGTTGTGGCCTCTCCCGTTGCAGAGCACAGGCTCCGGACGCGCAGGCTCAGCGGCCATGGCTCACGGGCCCAGCCGCTCCGCGGCATGTGGGATCTTCCCGGACCGGGGCACGAACCCATGTCCCCTGCATCAGCAGGAGGACTCTCAACCACTGCGCCACCAGGGAAGCCCTGCTTTTTCTTTTAAAATAATGCTTCCCACTTTGGTTTGTACATCCCATTTATAGACATGATCGGGGTAAATGACATTTATGTGTAGCTTTCTTATAAATGGATTCCATTTTCAATGTAATTCTATTAGAGGGAGAAGTGCTTTTCAAAGCTGACAAATAGTTCTTTTTGACTCATGAGAAAAAGGTAGCCATTTACGCTTATTCAATGCACATTAACCTCATGTAACCAAAAGATGTTACTATATATTCATCATTCAATAAGTTACACGCAAACACACACACACTCACACACATACACGCATGCGTGCACACAAACATGCACCCGCCGACATTCTGTCTTATCACTCTTGCTTTTATGTTGAGAAATTTGAGTTTCACAGAGTTTAGTCATTTGCCTCAAATCACATAACTTGTTTCTGGCAAAGCTGAAGCTTGATTTTTAGCACAATTCTCTTCACATAGAGGACCTGGAATATTTCTTTTATTTCTTTTCGGTCATTTTCCCTTTAACAACCCCTAAATTGATAGCTGAATTTGAAAATGCATTCTGGCTTATGAAACGTGACTCTCTCTCGTTGAAAGGAGCTACTAATACTGTCCTCCCACCAACTGAAATTGGAGATGCAATATTATGTTATTTCTACCTGAGAAATGGTAAGGAAATCTGTGGGTTTTCATTAAACTCCTTCTGGTATATTGTGGGAAGGAAAACATCTTCAAAATTATATTTTACAATTTGATACACGCTTTGGAAGAGAGTATAATTTAGATCATTTAGCTCTGTAGCTCTATTTTTGGAGCTACCAAAATATAGAGGCAATGATCTTAAAACATGTAAATAGATAACAGAGGAAAGAAATGGTTGGTTGAGCTTGGAACCATTAAAGTTCTGATACTGCACTACTAGAGGTAGGTGTGTGGTGGTGAGATGTGGCACCTGCGTTCAGGACTCAAGGGGTCTTAGGGCAATTGATAACTACGCGTGGGTGAGGTGTGGACAGGAAGAATGGAGCATTTCAGAAAGAATGGAGAATTATGTTTGATTTCACTGCTCAACGTTTATAAAATTTTTCTGCATTTCTTTTCTTTTTTAGCTTTCTTTTTCTTTTTTTTAACATCCTCCTCCCCTGTAAATTTTATTTGCCTCCATAAACCATGGATTCTTCTAACCAGAGAAGGAACACAAGCTGAGGGAGACCAATGGCAGGGAGGACAGCAGTGTACACTGATCTAGTGTCTATGAGAAAACACGGTCTAAAGGTAACAAACTTATCTATAATGTTTCCCATTTCAAATTATCCTTATAAATCCTTATATCAAAGGGGGAAATGGTAGGCAATTAGAAACTACTGACCACTTGACCTCCTTGTACTCCTATTACTTCCCTGTTGTCTCTCTTTAATATAATTTAAAATGAAATTCTGACAGATTCTATCTCTCCTTGCCTCGATTTACTTATTTAATATAGTTTATTTATTCAATAAATACATACTGAATAATTTGCAATCTGGGTGTTATGCTACACCTAGTAACACAGAAATATATAAAAATTTAACTAAATCTACATAATGTGCTAACATAAACTTAAATGATAAACCATATTATTCAAATGTGTTGAGTAAAATATAACTGTGTGTAGGTGTGTGTTCTTTTGATATAAAGATGCCACTCCAGCAGATCTTGTGACCTTATCGTATTTTACTTATTTCATTTATTCGAAAAAACTCACAAACTCATTCTATTAAACATAATAGGTGTAATAATTGAATTCTTAAGAGGTCAGTATAGAGTCAATCGTGACTAAGATGGGATTTTGAAAGGCATTTACAAATTCTGTTAAATGCTTGCCCTTGTGACAGATTCAGATACCTAAACAAGTGAATAAGGGTTTCCTGCATCAGATTAAATTCAAAAAAGATGATCTAGGTCCATCCACTTCACTACAAATAACTAGGGAGGATGGAAGGGAAGCTCAAGAGGGAGGGGATATGGGGACATGTGTGTTCATATGGCTGATTCGCTTTGTTATGCAACAGAAACTAACACAGTATTGTGAAGCAATTATACTCCAATAAAGATATACTAAAAATAAAATGATCTATGTTTAATAACACACATTCTAGAACTTCAAATACAATTTAAAAATTTAGGAAAGCACTGCTCAAAATTGCCTACGATGACTTCTCACCTACTATCTGTCTATGGTAGTATTTATAAAATAATTGGCAACGTTTAAAATGATCATTGATCACTTGACACTGTTTACCTGGATTGATCAATGAAAGAAACAAAACAAAACAAAGCAATTCCATGATATTAGACATACATTGAAAATCACTGCCAGGCAAATTTTGGAAAATATAGTTGAAACAGCACACCCAAATGAACCTTGAGGAAATGTAAGCCTTACAAATGTTTGTGTGTGTGTTCACTTGTGTACTAAGTACACAATTAATCTCAGTAGATTAAATCCTTTATATATTTAATCTTCACGCTGATTTACAAATTCAGTATTATTGCTATATTACAGAGAAGTAAACTGAAGCAACAAAAGGTTGTCCAAGAAGGAAGACTTTGGGAAAAGTCCTTTTATACAGTGTCTCTGATGCCAGCAATGATAAACCTGCTTTATTATGGGGAGTAGATGGGATTGTCTACTGCTGTTGTCTATTCTTTTTAAGTGAGATATATATGCACTTTTTTGGTCTCTCCTAAAATTTAAAATTCTAAGGAAGAAAGCAGTATAATGTCTTCAAATTCCCCTCACAACTCTTTTTTTTTTTCTTAGATCTCCTTTTTTAGAAATGCTATTTTTAAATTGCACTTATTTCTATAAATAGGAGAAATTTGCCTCTTTGTGTTCTGAATACATGTCATAAAATTGAGGGCCCTTTATTTTAACCTGAGGATGGTATCTTAGTCCATTTGGGCTGCTACAAAATACCACAGTTTGGGTGGCTGATAAACAACAGAAAATGTATTTCTCACAGTTCTGGAGGCTGGAAGTTTGAGGTAGGGTGGGTGCCAACATGATCAGGTGAGGGCACTCCTCCAGACTTCCCATTGTATTCTCATATGGCAGAAGGGGTCAGGGATTGTTCAGGAGTCTCTCTTATAAAGGCACTAATCCTATTCACAAGGATCCCACCCTCATGACCTAAGCACTCTCAAAGGCTCCACCTTCTAATACCATCTCTTTGGGCATTAGGAGTTCAATACATGCATTTGGTGAGGGCACAAACATTTAGACCATAGCAGAAATGCCTACCAGGTTCTGCTGGCAGAGATTCAGGTGCTGGGAGTCTTGCTTATTCTACAGTCCTAAGTCATTCATACACTCAAATATTTCTGCATTCAGAGAAAGGAGAGCTCTATAAGTTATCCTTTGACATTACTGGATACTGAATTTGGTAGGGACAGCAGAAATATTTTGGCTGATTTCTGTCTCCTGGAGGCCAGTAATTTTTACCTTGTGTGATAAAAAGTCATTTCTGATGACTTAAACAAAAGGCAAACTGGGAAGTACAAACCTTCTGCTCTTCATGCAATGAAGTTCTGTCTTACTGGTTTTAAGAGCATGGCTTGAGGAGGGTAACATATAACTTTTTTAAAAACTTTCTGTCCAAATGAATACAAGTTTTTAGTATTTCAAACAAGACTCAATTCTCTATGTTGTATGGCAACAAATTTTATCACTAGTTTAATAGTTTAATCGGCAGTCGACACACAGAAAATTTTGAGTGTGGACTTTCCAGGAAGTATCTCTGCCCTGTCTTACACATTCCAGGTCTGAGACTTGCCAGGATGTTGAGACTCAGTATAAAAAAGGAGCAATACGTGATGGTATTGGCTTTTGAATGATTAGTGTTATAGAGGACCCATTTGCAGAGGAGACTTGTGATAGCTGGGCAAACTCCTTAAGATCATGGAGCAATAAGTTATCTTGTTAGACAAGCCTCTCAAAACATAGTATCCAAGGGAGAAAACTGTTTAGAAGTAGAATCACTGAAATATATGAACAAAGTTTTAACAATGAGATTTAAGGCCCTAACGCACAGTGGAGGAAAAATTAGAAGCAACATTTGAGTTGGCTTTTCCTCAATTTTTCTTCTTCTATGACTTCTATGATTCATTCTTTCATGCATTTATTCACCCAATAAACATTTCTTTGTTGTGATGCATAGAGATATATACTGGTAAATATAACAAACATAGTTCCTGTGCTTTAGAGATTATGGTAATTTAGGGATTACAGTTACTGAGGATGAAGCTCTGAGGATGAAATTTCAGTCCATTGGGAGAGACAGAATTCAGAGATTAACCTCTTTCCTATTATACCAAAAATCAGAGCACATAACCATCCCTCTTTTCACTGGGAAGGGCAAGTCTCAAATGAATTCTCCAATGAATGTTCCAACTGTTTAAAATTTCTTAAAAAGAAAAAGTTAGGAGTGAAAAATTTAAGAGGCTAGAATGTATTGTTTCCCCGGAAAGTAAAAGACAGTGCTCAAAGAATCATGCTAGAGTGTGTTAAAAGGACAAAAGAGCCAACTTGAAAGAGCCCTGAATAGTCAAATATAGATAATTTAAATAGCAAAATAAAGTATTATAAAAATGGATTGTGACTCATTCAATAAAATAAAACCTAATAGCCCACGTGAATAAAATAAAATAAATGAATAAGTAAATGAACAGAGAGAAGGAAAATCTCTTCCCTGAGCAGAAAGTTGACTAATAATTACGTAACAATATGTGGTTAGAAAATCATCAATAAATAATAAAACTAGTCGTGAAAATGTGATAAAGAGCAACATGCTTACATAGACTCGTAGTATCTCCCAATAACTCCCTTATTAATCATGGAGGAAATATTAACTTTATACTGTAGAAACCTAGTGGATACTAATTCAGTCTTCAAACATTACATCACTAATATTTGGACAAACCAACAACAAGCACCTTCTAATAAAATGAACTGAGAAGGAAAGAGCATCACTTTTGTAATATTCCTACCAAAAATACATAATCTGAACTGAATTATGAGGAAACATCAGGCAAACCCAAATTAAGGGACATTCTACAAAATAAACAAGAAACAGAAAGACAGAGAAAGTATTCCAGATTTTAAAGGTGATTAGCTAGACATTACTCAAATAAATGAAATGCATAATCATGGCTTTGATCTTGAACTAGTAAAAAAAAAAAAAGCTATGGAGGGCATTACTGGAATGATTGATACAATTTGAATATGGACTGTAAATTAGACAAAAGTAATTTATCATTGTTATATTTCCTGATATTGATAACTGCACTGTGGTTCTGTCAGAGAATGCTCTTTATTATTAGGAAATGCAGACTGAAGGAAGTATTTACAGGATATGCTAGTTACATGTCAATTGGTTTAACTCTCAATTGGTTAGGAAAAATAAGTATCTATCTACCTATTTACATTATCTATCAATCTATCATCTATCTATCTATCATCTACCTATCTATCTATCTTTTTATCTAGAGAGATTAGAAAAGTGAGAACAAAATGTTAAAGCAAATAAGGCCACATGTAAACAAACAGTGAATAATAATAGTAAATGGTAAAGGGTATATAGGAGGTCCTTTACTGATTCTTGAAACTTTTCTGTAAGTTTGAAATTATATCAAAACAGAAGACCATGCAAACAATATACAGTTACTTGAACTGTCTGAAGAATGTAGGTGAAATACTACCTGCAAGTAGTAACAAAGTTGTTTCCTTGTTGTTATTTTTAAAACCAGGTTTCTTTCTTTGCCCTTGAGTTTGAACTGAGAGCTTTTCATTTTCTTCAACCCTAAACATCAAGTATATTTCTTACTTTACCTATGAACAAATATACCATTTGTTCAAAGGCTCGTTTTCCATCTCCATATCCCGTTATGTGTGTGAACAGAATCCCACCACGTTTCTAACAGGCAACATGCAGACACTAAAATTCACGTTTTAGACACTTGTTCAACTGAATTTTTCAAAAATAAACCCAGAGAGCTTTATAAAAATAAATATGAGACTTCTTTGAATAATAGTTTTTAATAATTTTAAAAATTAGGTGACCAATAATTTTAAAAATTAGGTGAAATTGATAATTTTCTGGTAAAAGATAAATAACTTAAAATGACCACACGGAAATATGGAACAACAGAATAGATGGGCCAGATGGTTTTCCAGGAGACTTTTATCAAAGTTTCAAGAAAGAAATAATCTATAACTTATGTACACTGCTCCAGAGAGTAGGAAAAACCAACTCGGAAACCTCTAATGTATGAGCCAAGATAGCTTCAATAGCAAACCTAGGTAAGTACAGCACAAGAAATGGAGTCACTTATTAATTCCTTTTATAAGCATACAAACATCGATACAATTAAATACCAACATAGGTAAAATAATTATAAAGTGAATCTGGGCTACCAGAAATATCCTAGCTTTTGATCTCTTAATCTGGGTGGTAATTACATGGATATATACATACCTAAAAAAAAAATCCAGCTGTATAATTAAGACTTGTGCAATTTATCCATCCACTTGCATACAACATTGGGATGCAATAAAAAAAAGTTTTAAAATATTAGTGTGGATTGGGGAGAGTGGTATATCACCTTTGCTTCTGTAAACACTCAATTTTTAAAATCTCTTTTTTGTGATGTTTTAACATACACTGTGTCATTTTTAGATGTTTCACTGGCTTCCAAAAGGTTTTAATCCCATCCCCTCACTTATTCCTATAAAAACGCATTTAACCTTTGCTCACAGGCATTAAGTAATCTAAATATACAATCTTAATTGCAGATGTTGAAAGACTGTGAATGATAAAAATCAAAAGGATGAGAGATGTTTCTTTAGCTTGCATAAATGGCAGTTTTGATTTCCCCAAACATTATTTTCTCTTAGCACTCCCAGCCCTTTATAACTGGCTGTATGGCATGGCAGTCTTCCAACGCACTTACGAGGCTCGGAGGAGCCGTCCAATGTACATTAATCCACTGTGAACACAAATAACTTGAGTGCTCGCTCTCCTGCAGTCTCTGTCACTAATGTTGGTGGTTGGTGTTGACGCTATTATCTGTGCGCTGCCAAAGCAAGGCCTTGGATGGAAACTCTTTCTAGACATTCCAATGACTTTTTTTTTTCTCCTGGTCTTGTAGCTGGTGCTACATTTGATATCAGTTACTTTCTCCTCGGTGCAAATCTTACCTTCATCCCTCAACTGATAGACGGGGACAATTACAAAACCACAGATAGGGGCTTCCCTGGTGGCGCAGTCGTTGGGAGTCCACCTGCCGACGCAGGGGACACGGGTTTGTGCCCCGGCCCGGCAAGATCCCACGTGCCGCGAAGCGGCTGGGCCCGTGAGCCATGGCCGGTGGGCCTGCGCGTCCGGAGCCTGTTCTCCGCAGCGGGAGAGGCCACAGCGGTGGGAGGCCCGCGTACCGCAAAAAAAAAACAAAAAACAAACAAAAGAACACACACAGATAGTAGCTCTTCTTGATTTAGGCAGAGAGACTCTGAGAAGGATCTGGTAACACCAAAGGGAGAAGCTCCATGGTTGGGATGCATCAAATAAAATGTAACCAAACCAACAAAGAAACAAAATGAAAGCTACTTGCTTTCCAGCATTACATCTATTATGATATATTTTCTGAAAGCCACCTAAGTATAACTATTTATTTTAACTAAAGTAATCGAGATTAATATCAGCAGTTATGACACACACTGTTTGCTAAAGAACACATAGAACAATTGCTCAGGGCAAGCTTCATTAAGAAATCAGATAAAATTAGTAAAACTGATTATATTTCAAAACTCAGCAGCAGCTAAAATTGCCATTCAGGAGCTTCCAATTAACACAACTGGTCTTGTTCACAATCAGCTATTGTAATCTCATTAGCTTATTATATCTTAATCATTGTGATAACAGCATGGCAAAATTTATTTTATTTTGCCTGGGTGTAGACTGGCCAGGTTGGGTGTGTAGCCTACCTAGTATTAGACACACACAGGCTTTTGGAATTTGGCATCTCTTCCAATATTTTTGGGAATTATCCTATGAAGTGTCAAACGCACATAGAGCCCCCTACTCTACCAGTGAGGGGGCATTACGGAAACAGACATCCAATTTGGCATCCACTGATGGGAGGATTAATTATGTAGCTGATACTGCGACCGAAATCATTTTGTAATGGCATTTGGAGAAATGACAGTTTATGGAAGAGAGAGAGAAAGAAACAGATTGAAGAGAAAAGAAAAAAAAAAAGGAGATAGAATTCTCTGAGTACCTGCATCTAATTACTGTACCTCTTTGTTTTCCTACCTTGTTTTATAAATATAGTTCTGAAGATACTAGTCACTGCGAAAACACAAAATATTTCCATCCTTTAGGTAGGAGCTGTCAGCACATGTCTAAAAATACTCCTGTTTCATTGATACCAAGTATTGCCTGCTGCAATGAGCTTATGTTCTATTCATGGGAACTGGGGTGTAACAGCCATCTACAGAAAGCGATAGGTTGCCCTCTTTTCTGGCTGAAAATGCTGCGTGTTTTATGAACTGCCTCTATCTTGCACACCAGGGATGTGTCTGTGGCTAAGGCCATAATAGGATTTTCCTAAATGATACAAAAATACAAATATTCAGACCAACCAGCTTGCAGAGGCTGCTTATTTTCCAGCAAGTTTTCGGACTGCATTTTGCCACCATCTTTTAAGAATCTTTTTGATTTCCCTTTTCCATTATCAGTGCTTCCTATAAAGTCATCCATGATCACTAATTGTGTTCTGCAAAAGGGAAACAACAGAGGCAGGGCTCCAACATACGTGAAAATCCTTGTTCTTGACAGGGGCACGTACAACAGGACAGATATGAAGAGGTGAGCATGCAGAGAGGTGAACACTGGGAATCTCAGAAATCCTCTGTAATCTCAAAACCCCACTATGTTTTTTGGAGTAGTTGCTACTAATTCTGTCTTTAAAAAACAGCCTCTCAGTTCCTGATATTATTTTTAAATTTTATTTTATATTATTTTTTATACAGCAGGTTCTTTTAGTTATCCATTTTATACATATTAGTGTATATATGTCAATCCCAATCTCCCAGATCATCCCCACCCCACCCCACTTTCCCCCCTTGGTGTCCACACGTTTGTTCTCTAGATCTGTGTCTCTATTTCTGCCCTGCAACCTGGTTCATCTGTACCATTTTTCTAGATTCCACATATATGCATTAATATACGATATTTGTTTTTCTCTTTCTGACTTACTGCACTCTGTATGACAGACTCAAGGTCCATCCACGTCTCTGCAAATGACCCAACTTCGTTCCTTTTTATGGCTGGGTAATATTCCATTGTGTATATGTACCACATCTTCTTTATCCATTCGTCTGTCAATGAGAATTTAGGTTGCTTCCATTACCTGGCTATTGTAAATAGTGCTGCAATGAACATTGGGGTGCATGTGTCTTTTTGAATTATGGTTTTCTCAGGGTATATGCCCGGTAGTGGGATTGCTGGGTTGTGTGGTAGTTCTATTTTTAGTTTTTTAAGGAAGCTCCATACTGTTCTCCATAGTGGCTGTATCAATTTACATGCCCACCAACAGTGCAGGAGGGTTCCCTTTTCTCCACACCCTCTCCAGCATTTACTGTTTGTAGATTTTCTGATGATGCCCATTCTAACTGGTGTGAGGTGATACCCCATTGTAGCTTTGATTTGCATTTCTCTAATGCTTAGTGATGTTGAGCAGCTTTTCATTTGCTTCTTGGCCATCTGTATATCTTCTTTGGAGAAATGTCTATTTAGGTCTTCTGCCCATTTTTGGATTGGGTTGTTTGTTTCTTTAATATTGAGCTGCATGAGCTGCTAATATATTTTAGAGATTAATCCTTTGTCCGTTGATTCATTTGCAAGTTCCTGGTATTTTAATGTCCATAAATAAATACATGAGGAAAGTGCCCTTATAAATCCCAGGAGAGAAAGTTAAATGAAAATGGAAGACGAAGTCCTTCTGTGACTGTCATATTACCATACCTAAGCACTAAAAAGGTGAATGTTCATCATTATTAAAATCATTCAATTTGTGTCTTTAATTATAACTTTTGGGGGCATGAATGGCTCCAGAGAAATTAGTCTTCTATTTGCTCTATGAAAGAATTTAATAAGTAATACATTATGTTAACTGATTTTTAAAAATCCATTTAATTTTTCCCTGAATTCTATTTTAGGATGATGAGTTTTGATATCACAGAAATTCTTGTCTAGCACCTCCTGCTTAGACAGTGACAAATTTGTGTTTCTTAAACCATCAGGTCCTGGACTTTATTTGTGATCTAAGTTCTAAATTACTTGTCAGTCTTCCATAATTTAAGCCATGGACTCCTTCGCCATGTAGTAAGCAGCAGCAGTCTCAGATTCTCTTTATGAAAATCCACACGAGTTGTTTGAATGATGGTCTCAGGCTGCCTCCAAGTCATTGTCTTCATCTCTAATGGCGACAGTTGCTTATTTAGAGCGGCTCAGTTATGCAATCACTAATTCTCTTCTTTCCCTGTCTATGACTGATTTGCAGATTAATATCCATGTGGTATGGAATCTGCATGGGGTTTAAAGACAAAAAGAACTCATAATCATTCAGGTCTATTCTGATGACAATAGATAATTATGGAATTCTCATGTGCTACAGCACTTACAAACCACTTTGCAGAATGTAGTTTGTAAATACGTGATAAAACTCCTGTACCCAAAACAAACGGGGAAGGCAGGATTTTAAGATTCAGCATCTTACTTCATGCGATTTCAGATAAAGACACTTTTTATAGGCAGATTATAAGTGTACATATCAGTATAAATAGTTACATGTGCGTTAAAGAAAAAATATGGTTCTAACTGTTAAAGAAAACAGCTTTCCACGACACTTATTAAAGAATAGTAAAGCAGACTTTATTCAATGGGTGGAGTGGCATCACGTTGGATGTAGGGACCAAGGCAACAGGGTCTTACATGGGACAGAGAGATTGGACTCAAGTTCAATTGTTAAAATTGGGGACAAGTGGGGATTTATAATGAATAAGCAGTGTGGAGGGTCAGTGGGTGAAAAATCACTAAGAGAAGAGCTCAGGGTTAAGGGGGATTCTTGTTAGATCAACTCAGTAGAATTCCTGCTGAAGGCAGGCCAGGATAATAAGATATGAAGGGTGGTCAGATATTAAGGGTGTGGGATTTTCCCTAACCTGATTTAGTAGAATTCTTGCTCAATTGGATTCTACAGGATAGAGAGAAAAGCAAGATCAGGCCTAATCCATCAGAGGGTTCAGAGGAATCTGAATAAAGTTGGGTCAGGAAGAGAGTCTGTATTTAGCTTGTTACAAATAAATATATTAGTATATATATATATA
>NW_020175386.1:0-27559 GCF_003031525.2 Neophocaena asiaeorientalis asiaeorientalis | reverse complement strand
TATATATATATTTAAAGAAGGCTAAATATATGTATCTTTCTGTGTTTACACACACACATACCCAAGTATCATTTGGTAAAAATCTTCCAAATATGAAAACACTAAGTTTTGAATATTTAGCATGAAAAATATTATTACTACTATCGACCATCGCTTGTTCAATGCTTATTGTGAGCCAAGTATGTTCCATTCAACAGCTACTGTTTGTTTCTAAGCATTACGGCATGCATTTGCTGCATGACATTGAAGACTTTATGAAAGTGTCACAGGCAGAAAATTTCAGCATCACATGGCAATGATTTTCGGTGAATTTTGTTGCTTTTGTTGCTGCAGAGAACTCTCTTCAAATGAAATCTTACTTAGGTGAACAATTTTAAAATAGATGAAAGCAAAGTTTCCATATTTGAAGTGAAGCTGGACTCAGAATCCCCTTTACTTCTCTCTCTCATTGTCACCCACTCTGAAACTTTAATAACGTAACAGTTCAGTACTGTTTGAAAACGACCCTAATACCATCAACTTGTTGCAGGTACAGGATGCTATAGTTAAACAGGAAAAGAAGGCATCTGGTCTAAAAATACGGTTCAGTGGGTGCTACATGGAGATGATGATGCCTGAATTGGAGTAGGGGTGAGAGTTGACCAAAAGAGTAAACAGTGAGGATCCTATTAAAGGCGAAGGGAACAAGTATGAGAAAAGGCATGGAAGATGAAATGGAAATGGAAACTGGTAAGAAATTATCAGAGGGCTAGGAAGTGGCAAAATATGATGGAGGAGAGAACGGTAACTGGGATTAGGGATGGTACTGAATCCAATACTAAACAACTGAATTTTAGCATATAGGCAGTGGGGCTGCAATGAACATTTTTAGGCAGGGGCATGGCGTGATTAGGCTCTGGCTACAAGATGGAGAATTAATTTAATGGAGGCAAGACAAGAAGTAGATGAACTTATTTAAACATTTAATGAGGTTAAATAACTTAATCCAAGGTCGAACAGCTAAAAATGGTGGTGGCAAGGGAAAAGCAAGAACAGACTTGAAAACGTGCAGGTGGTTATATAGGCAACATGGTCATGCAATTAGTCAATGTCAGACGCATAGGATAATGACTAACAGACTGGTGGTAGTTAGGAAGGGGTGTAGAAACAGAGACGTTAAGTTGCAAACACACTGCATTAGAGGGATTAGACATATTGGCTATTCACGTCTGGAGCTTACAGGAAGCAAGCACCGGGAGGGAGAGAACAGATTATAAAGAGTCATCAGTATGTGGCACACACTTAATAAAATTATGAATGTAGCATGAGCTGGTCCTAGTAAAGACTATAGCAGAATGGGCAGACGATAAGATGATTTCCTAAGTAATGCCAAGGTTAAAGGAATAAGGCATATGAGGCAAAGAAAAGATCAGGGAGATAGAAGGCAAAACGTAAGTGAGAACTGACACTGAAGCCAAAGAAAAAGAATCTTGAAAAGTGGCTTGTGCTTCCATTTTGAGTTTTCTAAATAGTCCTTTGGAAGTCTGTTCTGCCCAAGGGTTTCTTGCCATAAAATAGGACCAGGCACTTATTCATATTTTTCTCAGGTGGATTTCTCCACTTAAACTCGATACTATATCTGAGGCTACAGTTACTGTTATTTATATCCAAATCCTCTAACTCGACCACAAGATCCACATCTTCTGGGATCTCTATCCCAGCCTGGGATTCACCTTAATTAGCCTTTATCCATGGCAGGGTGCCCCTCTTTGGACTAGAATTTCTACTCCTTTCTCCGGGTAGTTTCTCTCCTGCCATTTATCCTTTGCTTCACCTACTTCATAGCTGCATAGTGGAATATATACAGATCCATATGCGTCCCCTGAAGCTGACAGTGGATTATCATGGCTACTGATTAGGAAAATTGCTCTGTTTGCACAAAGACGTTGTTGTATATGTTTTACCTTATTTATCTTACGCATCTTTTATTTAGGTTGAACCATGTAAAATTGCCATTCTTGTAGGTCAAAAGGTTAAATATTAGCAGTTTCATAAGTTTTGACCTATTTTATGTCTCTAACTTAGTTTTGCTTCTCAGTCTTTGAAACCAGCATGCAAAGAAGACAAAGTATAAAATATCCATGAACTTCTTGGTAGCGGATAATTTTGGATACGCTATTGATCATAAAATGCTCCAGGTCTTAAATGTATGCATCTGCCCATAAAGCATCAACTGTCTCTTGCACAGTAAGGATTGTACAGGTGAGCCGACTGCTTCTGTGTGTATGAGAACCTCTGAGGTCTGCATCCGCCCTTTAAAATCCCTAAGGTATTTGTCATTAAACCACTCCTGCTGGGCTTAGTGACTGAGAAGATTCAGTAAACCTCTCGGAGTGCGGACATCCCAAAATAGTTAGCTCATCTGTTTATTCATTCAATTAAAAAACAATTATTCTTCTGTTCATTAAATGAACATTTATCTAGTGGCCACCATGTGCCGTTTAGTAGTATCTGGTTCACGGGTGATTGCAGGATTTAATCTGAGCAGCTGGGTGCCTTTTCATTTTACAGCTTATCATTACCAGATAATTTTTAATAATTTCCAGCCGCTGGTCACAAAAGTGTGACAAGCTGAATAGACAAGCCCTGGAAGTCCCTTTTGGTTCAACCCTGCCACACCTGCATGAGCCTTTGCTGGATTCCCAGTCTTCACAGAACTGATGGCCAGGCCAGTTCTGCCCCTGCCTCCCCACTACCATCCTCCCAGCATTTGAAGTCAGGGCTCCTTTTCCCATTTTCACCCTTGGCACCAGAGTTTCTCTTCCTTGCCACTACTGTCATCTGGGGCTAGATGGTCGTTGCGGGGGGCTGCCCTTGCTTTGTAGGATGTCTAGCTGCATCCCTGACCTCTACCAACTAGACACCAGGGACACACCACCCCCCAACTGTGACAATCAAATGTGTCTCTAGACATTGTCAAATGTCCCCTGGGGGTGAGGGGAAAATCCCGCCCAGTTAAGGATGCTGCTATAGACTTAACAACAGCAGTGTTTCCTTGTAAGACATCATCCAAGGGTCTTCCTCCACCTTCATGACCTAAGGCTACCGAAGACTACAAGCAAAATTGGGCATCCTTCTACCACATATGTACTTCAATGGTTACAAAAGTATGTGTATATATATACATATATATGTACATATATATGTAAATATAAATTCATGTATATTTATATATTTACATATAGTTTTATTGGAATCCAGAGGAGTGATCTTGTCTCCTGAATCAAATCACATAATGTAGCTATATTACTATAGCTAGTATAAGCTGACCTTGAACCCCCCTCATGAACAAATCAAGACACCCCAGTTTGCCATGTGTCAGAGTTATCATCATCAAGCATGATGAGATTGTCTCTGTGAATGTAGATGATGGAATATTTCCCTGTTTTGATTCCCTTCTTTGTTAATAAAACCAAAGTGGTACAAATGCTAAGCTCTCCAAGTACAAAGCGTTCTAATAGTTTGCTTTGGCACGCTGGGACTATAGTTCCATTTCAGGAATTCACCTTTGCACGGCTTCCCAGGGGTATCTGGACCCCCTGATGTGAGCTGCGATCTATAGGAGGAAGAAGAGATACAGGGAAGGACAGGCCTTGGTTCCCTTCCTTCATCTCTCACAACTAAAACTATATGACTTTTATTTCCTAAGGAAAACAAAATTAATTTGGAGTCTTTCAAAAATCTTGGCATGTAAAATAATGCAACAGAACCCCAATTTTGGGACTGCTGTGATTGCATTCCCTAGTTAAGCACCCTAGATATCAATACTTAATGGTATTCTCTAAGCTCAGCCAGTGAAGAAAATAGGGTTGTTATCTATCAAAGCACATTTTCGTTTCTGACAAGTAAAAAGCAGCATGGGGAATGCACGAAGGCTGAAATGAAAGCCTAAAAGAAAACTCATATAACATCTGGTGTCCTTTATCCCCTGTTGGCCTTTCATAGTATGATATGATGAGCTTGTTCTGATTTAAGACCTGATGATTTGGTTTGAAAAAAACAGGAGGAGGGGGCTAGATGCAGCCAGGTTGGCAGCAAATTGGGATACAAAAATCTGCTCAAATAATTGGAAACACGACAGATTTTTCCTAACTGATGCCAGTGGCATCTTAGTTTATCCATCTCTCTCAGCTGAATTTGTAAAGTGCATTATCTTATTGGTTTTAAAGTTTCCATCTTACTTATTTGCAGGGGGAAATGTGAGCAAATCAGTCATGATGGATTGCCTAATTTTCTGGGCTGAATAAAACAGTTTTATGAGATTGTTGATTCCTGGGTTATTAGTTAATAGAAACACTGATCAATTTTTAACCTAAAAAAAGCTTATCAAGTTATTGCATTTAAAATGTTTCATTATTGTTACCATAGTATTGGTAATGAATATGCTAATTGAAAAATTGAGAAAGGATTTCATAAGGGAGTGTTTCTTTGCTTTTTTAATTTTCAATCCAAATGTTAACATTGTCCTGAGCCACAGAGGTCAGAAGATTAGTAATTACTCTACAAGAAATCATCTTTGATCAAAAAGCCAGAGGAAGGGGCAGAGAAAGATCATTTCCTACCTAGAAAATACAGGTCCAATTTAATCCATTGCAAATTTCTTACTGCTTCATTTACAAGAGCCGGAAAATAAGGAGAACCAAATACTACGGAGCCATATTTTTTAAATTAAATGAATCATTTAAGGTTCATTGGACGTGGAAGTACATGTGGTAATTAACAAGGAGGAGAGTTTTTATTTGCTAATTTGAACCTTTGATGAGAAATTAGTCTCATGGATGCTCCAAATTTTAATGCTCCAATGAAAGCATTTTTCCAAAACTTCCTTAAAAATATCAAAATTACCAGATATATTTATTCATCGAAAAACTATGCATCCAGGTGAGAATCCCAAATAGAAAAAAAAAATTGTATCATTTTTTCTCAAATTCGAATTATAATCATAGAAATAAAACTTCCTTTTGTTTCTTAAAACTAAAAGTTATAGTAACTATGCCACGATGGCTCAGGAATAATTAACATAAATCCAGGCATCCTTTTTTTGACAGAAAAGGTGTTCCTTTTTGTTTTTTTTTTCTTTTTCTTTTTTTCTTTCTGTCCAACTTTGTCATGGATGGGTTTCATCTTTGTGAATATATGCTCTTAGCATTCAGAATCACAAATGAAGGAAGTCATTCCTTTATAAAAGGAAAGAAGGGAGTTAAAAACTTTTATGCAAGCAGACTTTACTGTGAATTGTTATCTTTTGTTAGTTCAAAGGTTCCCAAAGATATAAATTCTTCAGAATTGCCCTGAGGTGCTGGGGATGTAAATTGAATACTTTACAATTTGTAGACTGTTCCTGAAGTAATGTGTATCTCCTCTGTGAGTGAGTGTTTGGGGATTTTTCAATTACTGGAGTCTGAAAACTCAGAGATTCTTTAGGGCAGAAAAAAAGACTCTTCTCAAAGTTGAGTCACTGCTGTTCAAATTAGCTGCCAAAAGCACTATAATGATCTGTGTTCCAGATTTCGCTAAACAAGGGAAAATGGCCCATTTTTGTCAGAGGGAAAATAACCTCCTCTAACTGCATCCACGGATAACTGCAGATGGGCTATGGGATGGGTTAAAAGTGAAATAAATTGTTGATACGTGCCATATAAAATAGGCCAATGTTATTCCTAAAAGACTCAAATGAGCTTCTTTATATTTTTTTTAGAGTGATAACTTAAGTATGGCCTTTTAGGCTGTTAACAACTTCTTAGAAAATAAGAAATGAAAAATGATAGAATGGTATATGTGCATTTAAAATTTGGCATACTTCAGAATTATATAGAATATAATTATATTATATATTATATTATATACAGCTCACAATCACGGGATGACTGAAAATGATAATTTCCAAATTTCCATCAGATTCTCTGAAACTTTTCTTATTCTAGTATCTTTCTCCCTTCCCAATTTAGTGGAATTGACTGGTTTAAGTTTCTTTTTTTTTTTCCTATAGTAGAGCTGCTAAGCATTAGTGAGACACAATACTAAAAAGTCAGCAGGAAGAAAAAGTCATGAAAAATGAGCAAAGAAATAGCTTAACACTGGTACCCTTCAGCCCTCTTGAAAGGAATATGTTGTGAACAAGGGCAATCTGAATTAGAGTAACATCTCTTATGGGATTTTAAAACAGGCTAAAAAGTGTTACCAAGTAGTTATCCTTTTTTTGCTAAATGGAGGATCTATTTCAATTAAAATATCTAAAAGGATTTATTATCATGCAATTTTGAATTAAAATACATGATTCCGTATTGTTTAAAACAGCTTGTTCTTCTAAGTAGGTCAAGCTATTTTCCTTGTGTTGTCATTTCATGCGTGTTTTATGTCCTTTGTAAGTGCAAACTGATTTTGAAAGAGAAAAAGCTGCAAATAAAGCATTCTTTACCTGTCAGAGTTAGACCTGTGTTCATGTCAGATGCTCAGGAAGACAATCATTTTGGGCAGATTGGGTTTTATTCTAACAGAAAAAGGGAGAGTGAATTTTCTAAAGGCTCCATTAACACACTCACAACCTCCTAGAACCTTTAATTTATGGGACCTTTTCTGACTCACTTTTTTAAGAGAAAGAGGCAGAAGATTACAAACTAAAAAGGTAAGATTAAGATGCAATTACGTTTCTGCTTGAATACTTACTAAGAAGATGGGTTAAAA
Organism: Neophocaena asiaeorientalis asiaeorientalis; assembly: GCF_003031525.2. Lineage (NCBI taxonomy): Eukaryota > Metazoa > Chordata > Mammalia > Artiodactyla > Phocoenidae > Neophocaena > Neophocaena asiaeorientalis. The sequence goes on along the minus strand of NW_020175386.1, from coordinate 20,836 downwards.
CCTTTTCAATCCTAGCTAATAAACATTTATTGAGAAACTACTATCCTCCAGGCAACATGATTCATGAAGCAGGTACAAACCTAAAGATTCATCTTTGAGCATTTTAACTCCAAGATCTTTACTCTGGATAAAATAAGCAAAGTAGAACTAAGACACAAATGAAGCAATGGATGCTGAGAAAATGTTCAAAATATCTAGTCTTGGGAACTTGGGAAGGTTTTCCAAGGAGGAAGGGACATTTAAGTTGAGCGAAGATGAAGAGAAAGAAGATAAAAAAGGGCCCAGGCTAAGGTCCTTATGACAGAAAGGCCTGTGTAAATAAACAAAGGTGCAGGCAGATAACCACATGGTGTTTGTAGGGAACTATTACAGTTCAGTTACTCAGACAATCAAGTTGTGAAATTGAAAGAACTAAGGCTGCTGGAGCGAGCGGAGCCAGTTACATAGAGCATGTTTTATACATTTTTATAATCACTGCCTCAGTAGGTTTTAGTTCTGAACTTTTGTCATAAGATCAAGAGTCCTCAGCAATCCCACTCCTGGGAATAGACCCTGAGAAAACCATAATTCAAAAAGAGTCATGTGCCACAATTCATTGCAGCGCTATTTACAATAGCCAGGACACAGAAGCAACCTAAGTGTCCATCAACAGATAAATGGGTAAAGAAGATCTGGCACATATATACAATGGAATATTACTCAGCCCTAAAAAGAAACGAAATTGAGTTATTTGTAGTGAGGTGGATGGACCTAGAGTCTGTCATACAGAGTGAAGTAAGTCAGAAAGAGAAAAACAAATACCATATGCTAACCCATATATATGGAATCTAAAATTTAAAAAATGGTTCTGAAGAACCTAGGGGCAGGACAGGAATAAAGGTGCAGACATAAAGAATGGACTTTAGGACATGGGGAGGGGGAAAGGTAAGCTGGGACGAAGTGAGAGAGTGGCATTGACATATATACACTACCAAACGTAAAACAGATAGCTAGTGGGAAGCAGCCGCATAGCACAGGGAGATCAGCTCCGTGCTTTGTGTCCACCTAGAGGAGTGGGATAGAGAGGGTGGGAGGGAGACGCAAGAGGGAGGGGATATGGGGATATATGTATACATATAGCTGATTCACTTTGTTATAAAGCAGAAACTAACACAACATTGTAAAGCAATTATACTCCAATAAAGATGTTAAAAAAAACCCAAAAGATTAAGGGTCCTGAGCGACTCAAGGTCGTCATTGGAGATATCACCTTTCTATACTAAATTAGTGGATGTCACTGATTTATTTTTAATTAGGTCAGATTGGCATTGTTCAACAATCATTTCTGCTTTCTGAGTCATTCAGAATTTTTAAAGCCAGTTTAACAAAAGTCAGCTTGCCAGAAGGCTATTTAATGAATAAGTGATAAACCAAATGACCAGTTCACCAAAAGGCAATTCATCATTTTCTCTGAGTGAGCCTTCTTGCCAAACTTTCCAAATATATTCAAGACTATGAAGATGAAGCCACCCATGAACCTTAGCTTTCCAGAAATACAGCACTCTTTAAAATGAATTTTCCAAGAAAAATTATCCTTAAAATATTTAGAAAATGGAAAAAAGTTGCTAAACTTGTCAATTTATCTTTGGACAGATGAATATCATTAAACAATAGATACATTTCTCATATTGATCAACAGTCATGTGCATTTAACAGCTTGGTCTATTGACAGAATTTGGCCCAATATCTTGTTATAATTTACCAACTCTGGCTAAGTAGATATTTAATGATGCAAAGTTCAAAGAACAAAATAGCAGTAACAAAAAAATAACAAAAAACATAGCAGCTGCTCTACTATAAATTGGGAATATAATCTTAGGAAATATTAACTTTTTGTGGGTTTGGAAACTTCTAATACAAAATAACATTAGCTGGCTTTTAACTGATGAAAATTCATTAAAATCAGTTTTCATATCCTAACTCTGATCCCTTACATGTGTATATCTACACTTAATTTATTTATCTAGTAAAGAAATATACATGTTTATATAATTTTAATGTGACTGTGTACATTATATATTCACATTGGTGAACCAGTAGTTCATTTAATGTGTTCTTAAAACATCTTAATACCATATTTCCTATGTCACGGGCCAACTATGCTTTTCTCCAACTAATTTTAACTTTTTAAGATCACAAAACATTTTCCACACTCTACAATTTGTTCTGCAACTGGTAGGCCATTCTGGTTTTGTTGTAAAAACATCCTGCCACGCAACGCCAGATTGTGTTAACTCTGGGTAGAGCGATAACAGATGTGCTGAGTTGTCCTGTTTCCTGGAAACGCCAGCATCTCTCTCCCCGCTAGTTCCCTGACTACAAAGATGACACAAGCAGCAGTGCACTGGTGGCTCCTGGCAAGGGTCCCATTCCTTGGCTTCAGTCTCTGCTCACATCCAGTCGGCCCCAGTCCCACCGCACAGTTTTCCAGGGTAACAAACAGACGGAGGTTCACGCAAGCTCGTTAGCACAGCGAGGCGGCTTTCCAGCCTCGCCGCCAATGGAGTTGTAGCATCCTCCAAGGACCGCGAGGGAAGAGAGAGGAGTGGCGGGGGATGGGAGACGGACGGAAGCCGTCCAGGCCGGGACGTTAAAGACCGCAGTGGCTCAGGCTCCGGCGCTGACCGCTCTCGGGGCCGTGTTCCATCTATTTCTCAGCTCCCCAACCCCGCGCTGGGCATCCTGCCTCCCAGTGAAGTCAAGCAGTGGGCAATGACAGAGAAAGCTCATCTATCTGTGAGGAAAGAAGCCACGTTGACGGTTCCCTAGTGGACGTAATTGTGCTCATTACTGCCCATTTACATTTCATCACTCGATTATCACAAATGCCTCATTACTGCTGAAAAGGGTTTTCTAGTGAACTACTTGCTAACTATTCATTCCTCAGCTCCGATGTCACCAGAAAGGCTGACTGGAAATGGAGGGGGAGAGGAGGAACCAAAGAGGGGCGAAGGTGAAAAAGGTCTTCTATCAGATTTGATTAAAGGCCGTGATTTAAATCGATATTTAATAAAGTGGCTGCTACCGCATAACACGGGCAATTCCGCATGCAGTCAGAGCCGTGATTAGGAACCCCTCGCTGCCTGCTACATAACTCAATTGGGTTTTGTGCACTGGTCTGGCACCTGTGTCCCTTAGCGCTGCGCCTCCAAGGTAATAGGTTTATGAGCCGATGAACAGAGCTGATAGGTTCTAAATGGATTAACTAGGTGTCTGCAGTCTGGTGATGAATACATCAGGAAAAAAAAAAAGTCTGCATAAGCAGGCAAGTGATAGGGAGTGTTGACAGACATTGTGTGTGTCGTGAGCCCCACAGGGTAAACGCTGGCTCCGTGCCTGTCATTCAAGTGCGCTCTCTCTCAGAGTAATGGGTGAAGATATCTGGCTGGGCTGCTTAAGCAGCCTGTTCTGTACCAGGGAACAGAGGCCTGTTTCTGAAAAGGCTTCCTCAGGGCTCTGCTGGCCCACCAGCTACAGCCAGCATAAGAATAAACCTCCAAATGCATATTTTTAATGTCCCAAGAATGACAAATAGATAGAAATTCCTGATCTAACTTTTAAAAAAAATTTTATTGGAGTATAGTTGCTTTACAATGTTGTGTTAGTTTCTACTGTACAGCAAAGTGAATCTATGTATGTATACATAGATTCAGAAATTCTTTTCTGAATTTCCTTCCCATTTAGGTCACCACAGAGCACTGAGTAGAGTTCCCTGTGCTATACAGTAGGTTCTCACTAGTTATCTATTTTATACATAGTATCAATAGTGTATATATGTCAATCCCAATCTCCCTGAGCTAACTTTAATTTGTAGTAGCTGCCCAGAGCATGGTGTTAAGAAAGATTCTGAGGTTATATCTACATTCAGCAGAAGACTGATTAAATAGCACTATCTGCAATGGACACCACAGGGAGGAGTGAGGTATTATTTCCATATAGTTTTCATCTCTTCGTTCTGTTCTCTACCCTCCTTAGATGCCTGAAATACCTAGATTTGTTTATTTTATGGTTTCAACATGATAATGCAAATACTTGTATACATATATAGCTGAAAGGGATTTAAATTAAAATTCAATTTAATAATCCTTATCAGGTGCTCATAAAGGAAAGTACAGTATAGTGGGTTTTATCATGCATTCCCAGTATTCCTAAACTCTTTTAAATAAGATCATAAAGCTACACTTTTTAGTTAGGTAAAGCTGATATAAATGTAGAAATCAATTACATGGCAACTTTTCCCCCCAGTCTTACCAAGCTATTAACTTGAGAAACAGTGCCATTCATGGGAAAAAAAAAAGAGAGAGAAAAACTGACTTAAAGATACAAAAATGCAGTTTTTTGCATTGAGTATATATTCATGAATGATTCAGTAGATTTAGTCAGAACCTATACTGACATAAAGAGCAGTGAATGTCATGACCTTTAAGAATTATTATGGAAACAATCCTGAAAGCATTAAATAGAGAGAAACTATCTATCATTTGGTGAAACTGCTTAATATGTAATAATCGAAGAAAAATTGCTGAGAAATCTAAATTTGGTTCCAATGTCATCTGAAAATAAGAATTTTATTTAGAATTAAGAACAAAATAATATTTAAGAAGCGGCTTTATGGATTTGGGGGAATCTCAGGTCCAATGTGTTCTCAATGTGTTCTCAGAGTGAGACACTGTCAATGCTTTTCTGACATTTCTGAGTTCCATTAATTGCCATCTCAGTCACTTTTTAGTTTGTAATTTTTATTTCTCATAAACATCAAAACACAAATGGGTGCTGATGAAATGACAGACAGCTATAAAGTCTATGTGTTTTCAGTGTCTGTGTAAGAGAAACTGAGGAAAACAAGAGGATGTCTTTAGGACCTAAGAATTCAGAAATAACCAAAGACACTCATGAAAAAAAATAAAATAAATGTAAAATTAAATTGTACATGTACGTTAAGTGTGGGGAGATAGAGCAGACTAAGGAAATCTCAGAAAGCTAGGTGTCATATTTTTTAAACATTTCACAAGAAGAGAAGAGAGACTTCTAGAGCTATCCTAAAAGTTTCCTAGAAGTTGGGAAAGTATCTTAAAGTAAATTTTCCCTCTAAAAGTTAAGAAAATTAATTTCACGTAAAAATTAGCTACAAAAGAATTAATATCAGCCTATACAATGTTATGTTAAGGAAAAAGAGATTAAATAGAGAATAACATTCTTGTAGACAGTGAAAATCTTCCAGAAAGGCATTCCATAAAACCGAAGAAAACTATTATCAAATATTTCCAGAAAAAGAAAAAAAAAAACCTAGAAACTAAAAATCCTTAAGAAAGTAATGCAAGATATGAAAGTATAGTAAAATAAGAATCAGAGAAAAGCTCATAAATTTGGTGACAGACCTCCAGAAAAAATTAGAAATAAAAGATATGTCATTTCAGAAACACTAAACTAGAAAACACACAAAGTGAAAAAACTCAACAGACAATTCCTTAAAAGATATAGAAGATAAAATAAAAAGTATTTAAAATCAAAAAGAGAAAAAGAAATGAAGAAGAGTGAAGAGAAAGTGACACAGAAACCAGGCAATCAAGATCCCAACCTGCATATAATGGACGTCTCTGAAGGAAGAAGACTAAGACTGGGAAAGGGAATAATTATAAAATCACAATTCTAGAAAATTCTTCTGATAAGAAAAAGATTCAGAACTATACATTGAAAAGGCACAACGCATGTCTCGGAAAATAAATCCAGAATTACCAAAACTGAGATGTGTTCTAGTAAAATCTTTGGATTTGTAAAACCACTGGGAATTAAAGACAAAGAAAATCATTTGAGTGGTCAGTACTTATAAAGAAAAGCAGTTTGTCATCAGACATTCTAACAGCATCGGCTTATGCCAGAAGACAAAAGAATATTAATTATAAGATAGCCAAGAAAAGAAAATGTGAATGAAAGACTTAATATCCAGGCAAACTGACTTTTACATATAATGACCACAGATAAATTGACTTTGCATGAAACTCAAACAATATTCTTTCCGTGGGCTAGCTGTTCCTTGGGAATAAATTAGAACGTAAGCTTCAGACAACCAAAATAAATGTAGAGACGTCAACATAAAAACTAGTTATAAACATTAATTATGCTTACCTATAGAACTGAAGCTATCGAATTGAGATTTATAAGTTAGAGATTATAGCAACTAAGACCCGTATGTACATACAGTATAACCATAAGCAATACGTAAAGAAGAGGAGGATTATATATAAAAAAATTTTTTAAACTCTTTTTAGTGATCATGTTATTGGTGGTAGTACTGGCATCTCATTTTATGTATTAACATAATTCTATCATCTCTGGCATATTAAGAGTCAATATGGTGAGAGAAGTATAGCTAGTTGTAGGATAGAAGAGGTTGGATAAACAGCCTCTAGTCCTGACTTCTAAGTGGAAATATCCATATGAAAGCAGAACATTTTTTCTCTTAAAAATAAGAAAGAAATTTATCATTCAAAACTCTAAGTGGATTTATAGGTATATATTTGCAGATACGTTTTCAAATTCAAATTTAAATTAAGAATTTTAAGGTGTTTCCGTCACTGAAAAAGACTAGAAGCAATGACCCACCAACCTGGTAGAAATACACACCACATCCCAGTGTCCATTTCTTATTTTATTTTATTTATTTTTTCCCAGTGCCCATTTCACATGGGCTTCTTGGAGAAAGGACTGATTGCAAGTTGGGGGCAGGAAGTGTGCAAGTTAAGGAACTTGGGATAGCTTATCATTCTAGATAAGAAAAAAGTCTTCAGAGATTATGGAAAGGATGTGGGAACCTGCTCGGGAAGGATCTTACTGGTCAAAAACTGGACGAACTAAGTACCAATAAGGACAGGTAGAAACACATCATGTGAGTTCATAATCACATACACATGCATGAGAACACACATGCACACACACATATAACAAACAGAAAACAAAACAAATTCTAATGGGTCACTTTGGAGGGTAGTAGGGAAGCAATAGCTGAAAAAGAGTAAATAAAGAGATAGAATCAAAATTTATTCTGCATTTCCTTTACAAAGTATATCCATTGGGAAACCAAAAAGAAGGTGGTGTAAAGTTTCTCTTTGTAAAGGCCCCCAGCAAAGGAAGTGTTATCAGTTAATTATTATAAGAATGAAGTATAATAAAACATCTCCTCAAATCTATAAGTCTTAAAATAGCAAATATTTATTCTCAAGGATCTGAGGATCAGTTAAATGTTGGCTGACCTAGGCGGGGCTCAGCTGAGTATTTGACTTCAAGCTGCAGGTTCAGTTGGCCACGGCTATTCCACAGATGTCCATTCTGGGGCCCAGGGTGAAGGTATGATTGACAATGTGATTCAGGGGAAGCTTTTCTCATGGTGATGGCAGAACACAAGATGGAAAATAGGAACATAGGAGGCTCTTAAAACCTAGGCATGGAACTGTTAATCCCACCTACCTACCATTGGCCAAAGCAAGTGACATGTCCAAGGTCGAGGTCAAGAGGCAGAAAATGCACTTTGCCTTTGTGATGCCAAGGCAAGGGTGTACAGTGGGTACAGGGAAGGGTGAAGAATTGGGACCAATACTTCAATCTTCCTCAGATATAATTAGAATACTATTGTTTTGCCATCACAAATACATGAAAGAATCTATGCATTTATGTCAATACTGACAACATCATGAAAAGATACAGTCTCCAACACAAATAAACTAAAGGATCTAGCTAGGCATTGATGTCAAAACTGACAACATCATAAAAAGAGACAGACACCGCACACCTCTTGTTGAAGAACACTCCACCACTTATAAAGTTATCTTGTCCCTTCCCCCCAAATAAACCAGATTACATGTGATTAACTCTCCAGATATAATAACTAATTTACAGGAAATATTAAATGAAGAGGAACATGTTAAACTATATTGTGAGAATGCAACCAGCAAAACTCAGACTGAAAAACTCTATAAGAAAAATGATCAAGCTCCTTCAGTAAGTAGAGTGAAAAAATAAAAAGGTAGAGAGTAAAACTTAGCATTAAAATATGTGTGTATATATATAATGTATATATTCATATACATATGTATACATATATACTATATATAAGAATTTTAAACTATAGTATTACCCATCAATTGCATTGTTGGTATTTATCCCAGAGAACTGGACATGTATTATGTTCACACAAAAACCTGTATACAAAGGTTGAAAGCAACTCTACTCACAACAGCCACAAACTAAAGCAACCCAAACGTTTTACAATGGCACTTTGAACTTTGGTACATTCGTACTGTGAAATACCACTCAGCAACACACGAGGAACGAAATATTGATGCATGCAACATTTGGATGGATCTCTGGGGACTTATGCTGCATTAAAAAAAAAAAGCCAATCTCAAAAAGTTATAAGCTGTAAGATTCCCTTTCTACAACAGTCTCAAAATTACAGATTAGAGAGAACGTGTTAATGATTTCCAGGGGTTAATGATAAAGGGAAGAGGGAGTCTGTGAGTATAATGGTGAAGGGCTGGAACCCAAGTTTTGTATCTTGACCGTGGTGATGGTCACAAAAATTTACACATGTGATAAAGCTGTATATTGGTGGAACTCAGATAAATTCTGTAGACTGGACCAAAGTCAATTTTCTAGCTTGATATTTTACTGAAGTTACATAAGATGCTATCATTGGAGGAAACTGAGTGAGGGCTAAGTGGGATCTCTCTGTCCTATTTTTTGCAACATCCTATTGACCTATAATTATTTCAAAAAGTTAAGAGAATAAAAGCTATACTATTTGGAGACATACACTAGGTAATAAAATTATACAGGAAAGTATAAAATTGAATAATAAAAGTCAGGAAAGTTGTTACCCTGGTGGAAGAGAGAGGGTTGGGATTGGTTGGCAGTTTATAAAAGGTTCTGGGACGGCTGACAATGTCAATTTCTCATGAATTTTGGTGATTATTATAGGACAAGGCATTCCGCCTTAAACGTTTTATTAGGCTGTGCATTTGTTTTACTCAGTTTTCTGTAGCTGAGTTATATTTACCAATAAAAATATTTTAAATTACAAATAATTAGAGTGAAATCAGCTAGATACAGTAATTATCTGGATACTGAGGAGAAACCACAACACAGTAAATCGTGTGGGTATTTTCTGAGTTAGGGAAAGAACAGGTTGGGTAGCATGAAAATAATTTCGGTTTGAGAGAGAGGAAGCTACTCGGAGGCAACTTCATCTAGCAAAACGATGTAGCCCTTGAAGTCTGCCAGTTGTGAGTTTGAATCCTGATCTGACCAATTACTACTTGTGTGACCTCGGACAATTAATTTCTTAGTCATAATGTCCTCAAATATATAATAGAATTAATATTATTCAATAGATTTCCAGTAGAATTATGTAATGTATATAATGTTCTTGCACAGCATATGATACTTTACCAGTTTTTAATAAGTATTGGGGACTGTTATTTTTAACTAATTCATTATGTAGACTTAGAGTTATGAATATGAAGCTTTGGCAGGTTGGGGTACTGGGCAGAGGTTAGCATGTTGGTAGCAGTTAAAACCAAGAGAGTACATGAGATTATCCCAGGAGAAGGCAGAGACTAAACCAGAACAGTGGAACTAGAGGACCTTGAAGATCGTTAACAGTTAAGTAGCAGCAAAGGAAGGAGAGTCCACAAAAAGGCCAACAAGTGCAGAGTCAGGATTGCCAGAAGGTAATAGAATTCTGGATACCAAGGAAATGGAGTAGTAGCTCTTCGTCAGTCCCCAAACTTTCTGAAATCATCTTCTCAGAGCAGGACTGTCACGTACAGTGGTACAGGTTGTGTACTGCACAACTCGAGAGAGGGGTAGCCTATGTGAATGGAGCACTCAGAGTGACACAGTACACATCCTGCGTGACCAGTCAGGACCAGTAAGCCTTCATGACAATCAGGACTTATGGGGTTCTTTTCACTTCTCAGTGCACTGTTTGCTCAGATGTTTACTCTGTCTCGAGTACATTTTTATTCTTCCCACATATCCCTTTGCCTGGAAGTCTGATGGCAAATTTATACTAGCCTGTGAAATTTTGTGGAAAACTACCCAAACTCACTTTGATTGAATAAGTTTCCTTTTGATGTCTGCAAGGTCTCTCAGGAAAATAAAAATCACTATGTTTTAACATGCATTCTTTGCATATTTGTCTTGGTCTTACTTTGAGAACTTCTTGAACACAAAGGTTATATCTTAATATGGATAACCTCCACAATTGGCACATCAAGATTCAGTAAGTACTTGTTGAATAAAGGAATGAATGAACAGAGTAGCCAGCACCCACCTCTACATATGGCTCAGTTACATCTTAACATAACAGTCATAAATAAAATCTCAACAAGACATTATTTTTGAGCAATTTACTCTGTTATTTATTCTATAAAATCAGAAAAGTTCCCCTATATAAAATACTCTAGCCACCAATATGCATATAAGATTGAAGCAAAGAGAAGATCAAAAACAAAGAAAAGCAGTAATAGCCTTGTGACCTTGCTTCTGTAGAGGCTAAATCAATGTCAGAAAATTTCTCTGGTGGATTTAGAGACAAAGCATGAGATTTCTTTGATGGATTTAGACAAAAGCCCCTCAGATAAAATAGCTTAAATGATTGTCTGTTTCTAGGTCCTGGAATACTCACCAATGGATAGGAATACTTGAAGTCAATTAGCACAGTAACAGATGCCCACTAATGTGGCTTTTCATGTATCATTCTTTCTCCTGTTGATACCCCTTTTCTCCCTTTAGACAATTTAATATCATTCTTGATGCCATGGTTTTAACAAGTGAATAGGGCTAATATCAAAGGCTAGATAACTCAAAGGAAATGGTGCCAACTATCCATTTACCATAAATTGATTTGGCTGACGATTTTATATTTTATTTTTTCTCCTAATGTTCAAACTTTCCCCTCAGTCCAGTTGTTATCAGTGATTAAATATGACTAAAAAATAAATGTAAAATATTGTTATCTATTTGTCACCACTTTTGTTAAACACTACCCTTCCTCACTTTTTGATGCTTGATGACTTTTAGGAAAATATAGCACTTACCACTTTGAACACAAGAGAACTATTAATACAGGAAAAGAGTGCTAAATTGAAAATGACTTGACCATACCACAGCTTGAACAGGAGGTAGACTGAGAAAAAACTGTCCCTTTCTGATGCTGCCTTCATTTCCTCATGAATGATGCACCTGTAGGTTTCTGGCAACGTACCTTCTAGGAAGACACCGAAATGCAGAGTCACCATTGTGTCTCGGTTGCCTCTGGTGGCTTTTGCCATATTTGTAACCAACATGTCTGAGCTTCTGTGCTGTAAATGCACAGGAAAGGCAAACATACGAAATTTTGCTGGCACCTCGCAGCTGCCCTCCTGTGAGCAGAGTTGAAAGTCATGGTCAAGATGTATAGGGAAATTACACTAGATTTATTTACAGAAAGCATTTATGTTGAAGTAGCAGTTTCCTAGTGTGTTAGCAATTTTCTATTGCATTTATTTGTTACTACAGTGCTTGGCAAGAGTGCAATCCTATTAAACCTGTACAATACGTTACCCAAAATTGTAATCATTTTCTAGTTTATAAAATAAAAGGACCGTGAAATTTATACAACTGTGGAATCCTTATAGATTTTCAAGACAAAAATGTATAGTCTTGGGCAAGCTAGGTCCAAATGAACTTTTCAGTTCTTTTCTTATCTCACTTCCAATGTTTTCTCTTTAGTTGATACGAACAATAACCTACCTATGAGACCTGACTTCATGAATCAAAACGAAAAGAAAGAAAGCCCTGAAAGCAAGCACTTTTTTCTTCTCCAGAACATTGGCTCAGCTTGTGTTTTCCATAAACCAACAGCCTGAAAGCTTATTATTTTAAAATAATAAGCTATTGGTATTTTCAGTGTTATATTTTACGTAATGGTCTTATCTTAAAATGAGATTAAGGTTTATATTAAATCATTCCTTGATATTAAATTGTGACTAGTCCCACCAGCCAACTGCTGACTGTTCTTGCCCTGTCCTGCAGCAGGTCCTGAGCAACTCTGGCTCTGCTACACTGAAGAAAGTCCACACCCAGCAGTGAGCCTGGTGTGCAATCAGTGTTGTCACCTCAAAACATACGTGGTGTACCCAGGGCAGCAGGCCCAGGCTCCTGCGTGCCAGCAGAGCTACAACACTCCATGCTATGTCCCAATAATTTGGCATAGCTTACAGAGGACAGGACTTCCAGTTGATTCCCTGTCCAAGACAAAGGGCGAACTCTATGTAAACTGTTGGATTTAGTTACTAACCAAGTATCAGTACTGGCTCACAAATTGTACCAATGTACGAGAAATGTACCAATGCAAGATACTCCTAATAGGGGAAACTGGAGGTGGGGTGAAGGGGTATATGAGGGCTCTCCGTACTTTCAGCTCATTCTTTTTCTGTAAACCTAAAAGTGCTCAAAAAATACATTTTATTATTTTAATGGCAAAAATAATAATTTCAGGGACAAGAGGCCGTAGACCCATTTTCTCCTCTTCCTCCCCACAAAGCACAACTATAAACCCTGGAAAGGGCACAAATAACAGACAAAGGAGAATTCTGAAAGGTGAGCTGGTTTGGGACCCTAGAGGTGGAAACACAACACAACAGTAGGGCATCTCTGTCCTCCCACCCAACAGAGAAAGGCCACCCAGATGTATCATTTTCCTTCTCCAAACCTAGCAACAGAAGGCATTCCAGCTAGACTCATTTCTCCTCTAGATAACATGCAATTCCCTCTGACAATGCCAGATAAACCCTATGTCACCACCAGCCAGGAGGACTGATTGGAAGCCCTGGTAGAAGTAAGTGGTCAGGAGAGGTACTCCCTTCTCTGTCAAGCTTCAGACTCCTTTTATCCACTAAGAGATGCCATACTAAGTGGAGTGGGCAGAGATGGCAGAAAAGACCCAGCTACAGCAGGCAGCCTCGTCCAGGAAGCTTCCTTGTCCCTGGGAGCTCCGCCTCTTCTCCTCTGTGGAGGGACACCAGAGAAGCTAGGAGGTACCTATAGGGTAACACATGTACCCCTCTCCTACAGAGAAATAACCAGCTGCCTAGGGGAAAATCCTTCTCGGACAACTTCAGCAGAGACCAGTAGGAGCCCCAACAGGCCCAGATAAACCAAACAGGTCAAACAGCACCACAGAAGCTTGGAAGGGTGAACTGCCATCAGAACCACAGCCTACAGAAGTAGGGCAAGACCCATGTAGTGAACCTAAATTGGGTGACTGCCTGCTGAGATAAAATATTTGAGTAGCGCCCAGAGTCTCCAAAACCAAAAGAAAAAAACAAAACAAAACAAAAACCCAGCTGTCGTACAGAGAAGCAAGAAAATTACAAGTTGAATGAGATAAGCCAATCAACTGATATCAATCCTGATCAATCAGATGTTGGAACTGTCTGACAAGCACTTTAGAGCAGCTGGAATAAAAGATGCTTCAACAATCAGTTACAAATTGTCTCGAAATGAATGAAAAAATAGAAAGACTCAGCAAAGAAATAGAAATTACCGAAAGTTTGGAAACTATAGAACTAAAAAATACAAAACAGTAGAAATAAAAGAAGACTTACTAGATGGTCTCAGCAGTAGAATGGACATGATGAGGATGGAATCAGTGAATGTGAATACATATTAATGGAATTCACCCAATTTAAACAATAGAGACAAAACAGCCTGAAAACAACAGAACAAAACAAAACAAGAACAGAGCCTCAGGAACCCGTGGGACAACAATGAAAGATCCAACATTTGTATCAGCAGTCCCAGAAGAAGAGAAGAAAAAGGAGGGCTGAAATAGTATGTGAAGAAATAATGACTGAAAACATTCCAAATTTGGCAAAAGTCACAACGTTCAGATCCAAGAAACTGAGCAAACTATAAACAGATTAAACTCAAAGAAATCTACACAAAGACACATTGTAATTAAAGTTTTGAAGACGAAAGATGAAAAAAAAATGTCTTGAAAGCAGCCAGAGAAAAACGATTCATTACCTCTGGATAATCTATCAAATTTCTCATCTGCAACCATAGGAGCCAGAAGGAAGGGGTACAGTATTTTTCAAGTGTTGAACAAAAATAACTGTCCACTATGAAACTATGGAGAAACTCTTGCTCAAGAATAAAGAGGAAATGAAACAAAGGCAAAAGAAATTTGTCTCTAACAAACTTACCCTTAAAAACTGGCTAAAGTAATTTCTTCAAATAGAAGAGAAATGATAAGGGGAGGCTCTTGAAGCATTGGGAAGGAAGAAGGATTGAAGACGGAAACAAAAATGTTAACACTACCTGATCTTTAAAACATTGATATGTAGAAAAGGGGCGCATAAATGTAACCAAATACAAGTGAGGTTTTCACACTTTACTCAGGGTAGTAAAATGCTGACACCAGTAGACTTTTATAAGTCATACCTGTGTACAGGGGGTCCCAGACTTATGGGTCGACTTAACGATTTTTCGACTTTACAATGGTGTGAAAGCAATACTCATTCAGCAGAAACAGTACTTTAAAACTTGCGCGCGCACGCACACACACACATTCACACACCACATACACACAACTCTTAGTAATAAGAAGTGAGTTCAGCAAGGTTGTAAGATACAGAATCCACACACAAAGATCAAGTGCATTTCTATAACTAACAATGAACACATAGAGACCAAATTTTTTTTAAATTGCAAGACCATTTAAAATTGCCCCAAAGGAAAAAAAAGTATGTAGGTATAACTCTAACAAAACATGAACAATACGTACATGATGAAAATTACAAAATGCTGATGAACTAAATCAAAGGAGACCAAAATAAATGGAGTCACTTATTATGTTCATGGATTGGAAAACTCCACAGAGTGAAGATGCCAATTCTCCCCAAATTTATTTTTGCATTTGAGGCAATTCCAACCTAAATCCAAGAAGGCTTTTGGTAGAATAGGCAAGCCTATTCTAAAATTTATCTGGAAAGACACAGGCCCTAAGAATAGCTAAAACAATACTGACACGTAAGAATAAGAAACTGGATATCCATAGTGAAAAATAAATACACAAAAAATCCCTCAACTTAAACTTCACACCTTATACAAAAATTATCTCTAAATGGATCATAGAGATTAATGTAAAATTATAAGACTTTTGGAAAAAATAGAAGAAAATATTAGGGAGCTACGTATAGGCAGAGCTCTTAAATGTGACATCAAAAGTGTAATTCATAAAATAAAAATTAGTAAATTAGACCTCATCAAAATTTTAAAAGTTGCTCTGTGAAGACCCATGTGAAAAGGATGAAAAAACAAGCTCTCAGCTGGGAGCAAATATTTGTAAACACATATGCAACTAAAAGGTGGCAGAATATTTTACCCCCAAATATGCTACTTTAGCATAAGGATTATTTGGGGCTAAAGGTACTTATAAAACAACAGATATAAGAAAGACATTCTAATCTCCCCTTTTCTTCCTAAAAACAGGATATAAAATTTCCACGTGAAAGATGCCCTCCCCGTACCAGAAAGAAAGTACTAATATTCTCATCAACAAGGACAAGAAGTTGAGACTAAGAGAATTCTACACAAACAGACCTTGTTAAAATAACTCTTATCATCCCTTAGCCTCCCTACATAATTCAATTAGTTTTCCACAATTGCCTGTCTTTGTTCAACCTAAAAAACTTGTAGCTTGCAACATTTCTTTGGGTCTTCATTTCCTTACAAGGACTCCTGTGTCAATAAAACTTACGTAAATGTGTATGTCTTTCTTCAGTTTAATCTGTCTTACATCAGGCCTGGCCAAAAAACCCTAAGAGGGTAAAGGTAAAATTCTGCCTCCCCTACATAACAAAGGACTAGTATCTAGAATATATGAGGAACTCTCAAACTCAACAGTTTAAAAAAATCCAATTAGAAAATGTACAAAAGACATGAAGAGACATTTTACCAAAGAGGATATGCATATGGCAAATAATCACGTGAAAAGATGTTCAACGTAATTAGCCATTTGTGAAATACAAATCAAAACATAGTAATATACAACTATAATACCTATCAGAATGGCTAAAATAAAAAAAAAATACTGACAATATGGGTGAAGATGCAGAGAAACTGGTTCACTCATGCATTGCTGGTGGGAATGTAAAATGGGAAAGTTTGACATTTTCTTAAAACCTAAACATGGGATTACCACATGACTCAACAATTGCATTCCTGAGCATGTATCCCTGAGAAATGAAAATTTATGTTCACAAAAAAACCTGTACACAAATGTTCATAGCCGCTTTATTTATTTATTTTTTGTGTGGTATGCGGGCCTCTCACTGTTGTGGCCTCTCCCTCTGCGGAGCACAGGCTCCGGACGCGCAGGCTCAGCAGCCATGGTTCAGGGGCCCAGCCACTCCGCAGCATGTGGGATCCTCCCGGACCTGGGCACGAACCCGCGTCCCCTGCATCGGCAGGCGGACTCTCAACCACTGCGCCACCAGGGAAGCCCCATAGCCGTTTTACTTTTAGCAGTCAAATACTAGAAGCAACCCAAACGCTCTTCAAGAAATATATGGTTTTGTTTTTCTCTTTCTGACTTACTTCACTCTGTATGACAGATTCTGCGTATGGAATTTTAAAAAGCAGTACTGATGAACCTAGTGGCAGGACAGGAATAAAGACGCAGATTGTAGAGAATGGACTTGAGGGCACGGGCGGGGTGGCGGGGAATTAACACAACATTGTAAAGCATTTATATTCCAATAAAGATGTGGGGAAAAAAGAGAAATATATGGTTAAACAAACTATGTAACATACCTTCTATGGATTACTACTAGGAACTAGCTATTGATAGATGCAAAAGTTTGGATGAATCTCCAGTCATGCAAAGAGAAAAATACCAGAGTCCTAAATGCTTAATACTGAATGAGTCCAGTTATTTAACTTTTTTTTAATAACAAAGTTTTAAGATGATGACATATTAGTGGTTATCAGGAGTTATGGACTGGGGTAAAGGGGATCATGTGCAGGATGTTGTAATAAAAAAAAAAAATAGAGATCTTTGTGGCATTGGAATCGCGCAGTACTTGACTGTTGTGTAAATACATGAACCTACGGGAACAGCCCAGCTGCCCGTTAGAAATAGAATGGTTACACTGAACTATGCATAGAGAAGGGAATATTCTATGGCAACTGGAATGGGATGAATTGCTGAGAAAGCAACAGAATGGATGAATCCCACTAAAAATACTGAGCAAAAAATCCAGTCAGACAAAATGCCCGATTCAATTTGCACAAAGCTCAAATATGGGCAAAAATACCATAGGTATTAGAAGTCAGGATAGGGATTACCTTTGGGATGGAAGGACTAGTACTGACTAAGATGCATTGGAGAAAGTGTTCTGTGAGCTAGAAATGTTCCATTTCTTGATCTAGGTGTTGGGTTAAATGGTTGTGTCCATCTGGTGAAAGTTCCCTGAGATGTACAACTATGATTTGTAGTTTCCTATAGATGATAATCATTTGATAACGTCTATGTATATTAAATTATCACCTTTGTACACTTTAAAAAATATTTTTTTAAAAAATTAAACAAAAAGAAAACTTCTGACTGTGCTGAGGAGGGGCCATAACAAGAGTCTCAACAATCATTCCATTTCTTAGCCGTCCCTCTCAGGGAGTGACATTATAACTCACAGTTCTTATCTTGAACACCCTCCTCAAAAACCCTCACCATTCCTCATTAACTGAAGAATACCATTTAGACTCAACAAGATGGCATATAAGGCTTTTTGTTATTGGATCCCACTCTTTTTTGACCCTCCACTCCCCTCACTCCACACTCCGCATTCACTCATTTTTCACTAATATTTGTTGAGGGCTTCACTGGTGCAGGGCACTGTGCTGGGTGATAGGAATACACTTTGCAGCAATATAAACATCTCTTCCTCTCTTTCAGGGTTTACTGCCCAGTAGGGAGGACATAGTGTGAAATAGTTAATTGTATTTAATAAGGCCGAGTGCTATGATAGAGGAAAAATAGGATCTTATGGGGACATAAAAAAGAAACATCTAAACTTATCAAAAGAAGGCTGAAAAGACTTCTCATTGGAATGAAGATTGTCTCTGATAAAAGCATTAATAGATGCTCACTGGGCACAATGCTATATGTGTGAGAGAGAGGGACAGAGAGAGAGAGAGGGACAGAGAGAGAGAGAGGGACACAGAGAGAGGGAGAGGGACGGGGGGGGGCAGAGAGAGAGAGACAGAGAGAGAGAGAGAGAGGGACAGAGAGAGGGAGAGGGACAGAGAGAAGAGGGACAGAGAGAGAGAGAGGGACAGAGAGAGGGAGAGAGGGACAGAGAGAGAGAGGGACAGAGAGAGGGAGAGGGACAGAGGGGGGGACAGAGAGAGAGAGAGAGGGACAGAGAGAGAGAGGGACAGAGATCTTAAGTAGTCACTGATGTATTTATTATGAGAGATTTGTCTTAGATGGTCACATTGAGTAGAATTAAAATAAATAGGTGGAAGCCATAGAAGTAAAGATTTGATATTTTTAAATAAATTTATTTATGAAGAATTAGAGCTTTCTGAAATTAGGCTATTGGTTGAATTGTTAATTACAGTAGCTTTTGAAACCAAATGACATAAAATGAAATATTATTCCTCTTACCTAGGGCATCTAAAACAGTTAAACCTATAGACGTAGGCAATAGCATGACGGTTACCAGGGGATGGAGGGAGAAGGACATGGGAGTTGTTTAATGGGTATAAAGTTGCAGTTGTACAAGGCAAGTAAGTTCTAGAGATCTGCTGTACAACATAGTGTCTGTAGTCAACAATAAGGTATTGTGTACTTAAAAATTTGTTTAGGAGAGATTTCATGTTAAGTGGGCTTTATACACACACACACACACACACACACACACACGCACACAGACCCAAAGGGATACACACACACAAAAACCCAAAGGGACAGAAGTAAACTTTTGGAGGGGATGAATAAATCTATCACCTGTCTTGTGGTAATAGTAATATGAGATATACACTCATGTACTCACCCTACTGTACACTACAATGATTATATGAAGTTTTTATATACCAGTTATATCTCAATAAAGCTGGAAAAATAACATTATTCCTTTTATTTCAAAAACAAACAAACAAAAGAACATTTCATCTTAAGAAGGGGGAATTGGACTAGATCCCTTCTGGCACCATGATTGTACGATAATCATATACTCTGTTTACTACCTATTGGTCCTCAATGATTCATGAAGATGGCACTGCTTCTAAAGGCCACATTTGGGTTATGCTTTCTCAGTGGATAGCACCCACGAGAACACAGAGGAAGATTAAGACACTGCTTATATATTCTACGAAAATTACAAAGCAGTGGCTTATTTTTCACAAAAGTCCCTACCACATACTAAATCACAATTAAAACAGTTAACTTACATATTTTTTTCCTCTAAGTATCTACTTTTTCCCCCTTTGTACCTGGCAGTATTTACTATCTGACAAACAACAAGACCATGCTTTCTTAAGGTGTTCCGAGTGGTTAGGGCTAGGAAATGAGGGAACATCGTGAAGCCATTCTGTTTTGTTGTGTCTGATAGTCTAGCCAAGTTTCTAAACCAGGGCAGCTATGCTTTGATTGTGTCTGTAAATTGCTTTAATGGAACCTTCTATTAACTGGAGCAGATAATTTATTTGTATGTGAGTATTTAAATATTTGGATTCTTGCCAATGAATGAGTACGTATGAAGCTGGGCCTTGCATTTTGAGTGATCATGAGACTCTCTAGATTTCTCATCTTCCATTGTAACTATCATCCAAGTCTGCTAATTTTCTTCCTCTTTTCCTTTATGCAACCACCTCCTCTCCAGGGCATACTTCTGAGCCTGAAACTTCTTTGGACCTGACTGGGAGACGCATGGCATATGTGGTTATGGGACTGGACTTGCTACCCCACAGAAGCTCCCACAGAACCCAAGGGTCAAGGGCCGCAATTAATCACCAGCTCACATGCTCAGTGCTGTTGCATAACCAAAATAAATTAGAAAGAGGAAAACAAAGAAAAAAAGGCATATATGTTGGGGGACTGAGTTTGGGGTCTCCATTCTGTCAAGGACTGTGACTGGGTCCTACTAGAGCACAAGCAAAACAAAATAAAATTGTTTGACCTGAAATGACCAAATTCAAGACAAAACTGGGTTTGGAGTATAGTCAAGTTGATTAATTACTTCTTCACTTCCCATGGCCAATATACCATTAGCTTTGGAGAAGGAACTCTGGAAGCACGAAAACCTTTGTTTAAACATTGTATTAAACCTATTTCCAGGTCTTTTCTTTTTATTAAGGAAATTTTCCAATTATCTGGTAATATATTTCCATATCTAGATTTAAAAAAGAAAATACCTGTCTTTGGAATTTCTATCCAGCGGATTTTTGTTTCCTCCTAAAATTCTGAGTACTAAAATAAATAAATAAATAAATAATAAGACAAAAAAAAAAACCAATACATAATTTAAATTGTAAAATCCCATTACATCTTCATTAAACTGTCCTGTGTGGCCAATTTAATATTATTGTCACACATGGAACATATATATCAAAGCAAAATACGGTCTTCTTTTGATGTAAAAAGTGAAGCATGGTTAACTTTTTATGAGATAGTGACACAAAACATTATTTTATCTTTACGATCTGCATATAAAATGTTTTATTTAGCCTGGCTCATACATTAAAAAGAAAA